>NC_044926.1:753425-827986 GCF_003576645.1 Ipomoea triloba | reverse complement strand
GGGGGGGGGGGGGGGGGGGGGGGGGGGGGGGGGGGGGGGGGGGGGGGGGGGGGGGGTCACGGCATTATTTAAAAAAAAAAAAAGAAAAAAAAAAGAAACTCAATCAAATAGTCTAGAGCAAATAGAGGTAGTCATTAAGAATATTTCTAATTCAAGTAACAAAAACGGATAAGAAAACTGAACTCGCGGGACCATCTCAAAGGTACCTTCTTTACAGAATCACGGACTGTTGCCATGAATGCCAAGTAACCGGTGTTTAGTAAGCAATCAGCCCTGCTACCACTTCAAATTACAAGGAAATCTCGACAGAAACAAACTAATTATCCAAGTATTGGACACAAACTCTTTGGACTCTTCAATACAGAAACCTTCAATTCCTGCAACACGGTAACATTCAAGCTATATCCAAACCATCATACAGTGAACAGAGCGCGAAATTCAACAACAGCACTCAAATCACAGAACAAATCAAGGCAAAAACATCACATTCACAGCAAAACAGCACATAGAATCTACAAAATTGGATTAAAAAGTGTGCTTAAAAGTTAAAATCAAGCTAATGAGATCGTAACAGATGGGGAGATTGCTTGGTTGAGAAATAAGATATTCAAGTAGCATAGAGAAAGAGCTTAAAGTGTACCTAACGTACGTAACGAGGAGAAAGAGATGGGGAAGGAAATGGAGAGCTAGTTGCGAAGACGTTGCTGCGTGTATTTATAGGGACGACCGTCGCGACAGTGTCTGAAAGCTAACTGCCATTTCCCGCTACCGCGAAGAAGTTGGTTTATCAGTCTCGTTTGTCATCAAGCCGAGGCTAATTATAATTAGACACCTTTTTTTATATAAAAATAAATAAAAATTGTAGCTAATGTTAAGATAGAAATTGCTCCAATGAGTTGCGTTCAAATGAGAACTACTCTTGGGCGAATATATTATGTGTCTAAAATATTAGATTGTGTGTCTAAAATATTAGATTGTGTACTAGTAGTTGACACGATCTCACTTTAAGGGGTAGTTCAGTTTATACTACTTGACCATATAGACATTCATGCGGGTGGCTACATTTGGGGCTATATGTGTTTGATGCACGTTTCGATTGTGTCGTCACTTCTAAGTTACTAAAGCGAACATTCAACTTTAATAGTGGTGACCATCGCTGAAAAGGATGACCAGATGAGCATAATTCTCGTACTAAAGAGTAACAAGTTTGGTTCATGATAATATCCGATCAAATCTATCACACAAAATTTTCTTAGTATAATTTACCTTTCTTATGTGATTTGCAAGCTATTATATAGGAGCATAGGGTACGGACATCATCAAATTGTGATGACGGATTCCCTTGCCCCCCCAAAAAAAAGAAAATAATAAAACAATGAATGTGAATGCAACTTCTTGAGTGAATAGCGATAAACTGCAAGTTCAGAGATTTGAAGCACCATTCAAGTGGTCTCTCATTTTCACCTGCTATAGGAATCGATACTGAACAACGTCACAGAATCTAAACCTATGGAATTGAAGCTATGCAGAAAGAAAAAAAAGATTTAACTATAGAAATGGTGGGAACAAACATGGAAGAATCCGATTCCACATACAGCTGTCCTAAACTAGTGCGCTTGGATGGTGGAAGAACTAGTTGAATGTTTACCAATCGAGTGCAGTATCAAATCCGGTGTGAAAAGAGATCACAATGCAGCATATCTTATCTTCCTCTTTCGGTTAAAATATGTTAGATTTAAGCAAGAATCTGGCACCAACGCTGCTCCCGAACATGTCAAAACTGCGTTCTTGGCAACAGGTATGGATCGGGAGGACCGGGGGCTTCATGGTTGCATAATCTGTTGAGGATGTTACCGTCTGGTATTATGTCGGCCTTGGAGCCGGAGGCTCTGGTGGAATATACAAAGATGTGTTTCTTGGGAGTTCACAAACCGACTATCTGGGGACTTCGAGGTTTTCTTGATTGCTGTTGTGGGTTTTAATCCTTGCCGATTGAGAGATAAGGAGCTGATGGACTCTGCTCTTTAACTGCAAGAGCCAAAACGAAAATGCTGGAGTTAATCGAGGACCGTGCATTGGTTTTTAAAGTGATAGACATCCTAGGAAAATGCTCATTTGTGTCTACATATGTTATATAGGAGTAATTGTTGAAAGGTATGCAAGGGGAATAGGGTACTAACATCATCAAGCCCGACTTCGTTCTTTACTGACACGTGTAACGCTCCATCAGGTCCCATTTTCCGATACCTTGCCAGCTCAGAGTCATCGGCTTTACCATCTTCTGTTACAAAGATAACAGGAGATTCTCGCAGCAAGTCACATTTAGAGACAATGTCGAGCCAAATATGATCACTAAACCTGGCTCTTATTTCCTTGTAAATGGCAAACTGCACCAGAAAGAAAAGCAATCAACCTTGGAAAATAACCCATTGAAGAACAGATAATTTCCTAGAGTTTATCAATAAGAATTAACGAGCACTTTGGCTAGGTTGAATATTTCCCATATAAAACAATAATAGAACTACTTTCTTCCAGCTTCTTCAATTTTTTTAAACTGTTTTATTAAGTTTGCAATCTTCAATTTTTATCAAATTTTGGCACTGTCACAACGATTTCATGCCAACATTACTTAGACAACCATCGTCAACTTGAAAGTCCAGAAGGCACAAAAAGTCTGAAATATACAATAAACCTGATCAGAAGGTGACATCCCGCATTCCCCAGATAAATCATGGACGTAAAGTACAGCAGTTGGCAAGTGAGTGAGAACAGCAAGCGTCAACTTTTCCAAATTGTTCCTGTCCTCTGCAGATTCAGTCGAGGAAAATAAAATACAAAACTAAGACTACTAAGGCAAAATCTAGCTTCACGTTATTCATTAACAACAAACTAGTTGGATAGTAAAACAAAATTTTTGCCTTTTGTATCAAAATCTATATTTAAATATAAAGACCTGAGTCATACCATCATGCCTCCTCAAGATGCCAGGGGTATCAGTGACCTGAAGACAAAAAATATTGTAAATGAAATTGCAGAAGAAATGCATGGAAATATGGGTAAAATTTACTAGCATACAAAGACGATGGCGAACCTGAAAATTCTGGTAGCTCAATGTAATATGCCCCATTAAAATTCCTCGAGTTGTAAATGGATAATTGCAGATCTAAATTATATGCAACAGAAATACTCAGTTGTAGATTTAGATTTAACTTCAGATATCAGACCCATAAGTAAATACATTCGAATTACACTAATTTTGCATTATTTCTTGTTTTAAAATATAGCAGTATATAAGTATTGAATCTCATGAATAGAAGTAGAAGGTGCTCTACTCAACTAAAGCCCTCATCCAAGTCTAAGAGTAAAAGGTACTACAAGATTTGAAGCCTTGAAGGTAACCAAATGACTGAATAAGAGCTTCCCGAAGGACCAAATCAGAGTAGCTCTTATATCTACCTGAAGGACAAGGCACTTGCTGTCATAGCAAAAGGCCATTTCTAACAGTTAGGATACTGGACAGTGTTCATAAAACAAAGAGACCTATGAAGTGCATACCTCAGGTTTCCCTGTTGAAAGTACACGAACCAAAGATGATTTTCCTACATTCGGAGCCCCAACAAGACAAAGAGTTGGTGTTTCCAAATCAATAACTGGCATTGCTCGCAATGTCTACAACCAAAGTAATAGTCAGAGAAAGGAAAATGGTGAGGTTTCTTAATTCAGAACATATTGCAACCATTTTCAAGAGAGTATTTAAAAATATCAAGTCAAATAAATGGAAGTATGGAACAAGAAACAATGTGTGGTAAGAACCTGAACATTATTTGCATGATAAGAGTAACCTACCATGTGGCATGCATTTCATGTTTTCTACAACCTCTTACCTTGGCAATGTCCAACAGTTCGTCGACAGCTTTTCCTTCACGTTGAAAAATTTCTTCAAGTTTTTTCATTCCCTGTATATTATAGCATAATCCTGATAATTATCTACATTACATGAACAAGTCTCATTCAAAGTGTAGATAGTTGTTCACCTCACTCAATCGCTCCTCTGCTTCACGCTTTGACAATGACTGCAAAGTATGTGATAATTAGCTTGGAACCTACCAGTAGAGATGAAATTGGGAAAAAGGACAATGCATGGTAAATTGAAGAAAAAAAAAACTAAATTAACCTATTAATATAGTGATCAAGAAACTTCCAATGGATTATTCTATCATCAATTCCCCCACCCATCAGTGCAACTCTCTAATAAGACATGCATATAGGGCATGCAGGAGATTACATATTATATTCAATCTGAAAAGGGTAAACCAGGCATTCATCCAGACAACTTATGAAATTAATCTACCCAGGGTATACAAGGATAAAAGTTGTAGGGGCAGCAAGAGAGGCAAAGTGGTTATCTGGTAAAAGAAAAGACTTCTACCTTGGCACAGAGAGAGGCATGTTCTTTTCCAACTGATACCACCTTCTTCCTTAATGCTTCAATCTTTCCCAATGCCTGCCAATGATAATAGCTATAAGACCAAGATGAATAAGGACAAACATGCATGCTCCAGTCAACCATCCAAAACTTGAGGCATATTTGAAGCTTTACCGCTTCATAGTTTCCATCTCCGAGTGTCAACTCAATCAAAGATCTTTCATAAGGGTGCAAATATTCTTTTCTTGGGAAAGTCTCCTTATACGTCCTCAATGGAAGAGCAAGCTCCTGCAGGTGGAAATATACAAGCAAAATGTTAATATGAAATAATCCATTTTCATATGAGACAAACAAAAGCACAAGTATCATATGAAAACTTTTTACCTTTAGTAACGCATCAAGCTGTTTTGCCCCCCGATTTCTCTCTCGCTTGGCAATATTTGCAATGCCTGTTTAAACAAGAAAACTAAGTACCATGAAAACTTTCCTGTTATCTATTTTTTAATATCCAGTTGGGGACTAATGTTAAAATTAGCATGCATGTAGAGAAACTACCCTTTGTAGGTGAAACCTTCTTTGCTTTCCTCAGTGCTGAATATAGTATATCTATTGATGGCATTACCATGGGTAGCTTTCTAAAGGCACCAGTGTTTTCTACTGTAGCTTTTGATTGTACCTGAAGCAAAATAGAAATTGCATATAATTTGAATGTCAAGAACACTCCAGTAGAGTAGGCCAGCAGCCAAATTAAGAAAGATTGTGATGGAGATGAAAATAAGGCAGATAAGAGGTTTGCATAAACATTGGTTCTAAAGTCTTAGGAAGCAATAGATGCCCTGATGGCTAACATTGTTCAAGGTGTCATTGGCAGAAACTTATATGATTGCAGGTGAGCTGGGAGGCCAATAATTCCCTTGCAAAATCCATAATTTTACACTCTCCCGCATGCTTTGGATTGAAGCATGTGGACATTCAACCTTTGTTCTCGTACGATGATTCAGAAAGATGCTTACTTTGTTGCTATCCAGTTTGGAATCATGACTAGGAACATAGCTGCCATTCACAATTTCATAAGCAGTAGTTTGCACTTGCTTGCACAAGCATGTCATTGGATGCATAACTCTCCCAGGCACTGTACGCAGACCTACTGTAATTGGAGGCAACATCATTCATTAGAATGACAAGAAGAGTGAGAACCACGATGCAACAGAAATATGAATGCATTTACACGATCAAAAAAAAAAAAAAAAAAGCAAAACAAAATTAAGTGAATATTGAAATGAATTTAGAACCGCAAAAGAGCATTCCCGAAACATAAACACTGAAATCATACGAGATTTCTGCACATGTATGTCTGTTTATACATGCACGAGCGTATATGTAAGAGTGCTTATACGTGTATGAGGGAGAGAGGGAGAGGAATACGTTTTGGGAGCTTGGAGCGTCTGAGTAAGCTTGAGGATGAAGGAATTTGCCATAGCTGTAACAGACTCGATGTTCCACTCATTCCTTTTCTTCACTGAGCACTCAGCTGGATATGGAGCTATCAGCTATGGAAGCCATGTTCTTAGAGAAGAGGGTTTTAAGAAATTTGGTTAAAAATAATCGGGTCAATTGTCGGGATTAAAATCGGCCGACAGGATTTTGGTTGCTCTAGCCCAAATCTCTGTTGGGCTCTACAGAAAAGGCCCAAGTATAATGCGTTTAATGACTTCATATTGCATTATTGCATGAGTAGCGAGCAAATTATTCTGTCATTCTGTGCACCCGGGTCCAAATACACAATTTACATACTGAATGTTCACAATTTATATTGTGAACATTCAATATGTAAATTGTATATTTTGAAAATGAATTTATTTTGCAAGGTGAGCTAGGTCCATGGTATAACTATTAAGGAGTAGTGTCAACAGATTAATTTTTGAGAAGGTAAAATGTTTTATTAAGAGAATAACGTTTTGGAGCCCAATTACATTCATCTATAGATGAATGAAAAGTCTTATTTAAGATTTACTTTCAGCAGTAGGATGAGAGTGGGTACTGGGTAGGGATTCGATTGTAATTACTGGGGATGAGAGGACTAAAAAAAATCATTATTCTTTCGTCACAATAGTATGTACAGCAGAGATATGCACAAACCATTATATTTATAGCCAAATAACTCATTGAACAAAGCATCAAGAGTGCTGTCAAAACTAATGAAAAATGTATCAGTTGTCTGTCAGCATCTAAAAGGGAGTAAGACTACACACCAAACAAAGTAATTACAATGCAGAACAAGTGAGATTCAGCAACAATCTGGATTCATGCAGATTGCGAACTGAAATATCATACTGGCATCTACAGCGTGCACTAATATCATCGAGCCCATGATACAGAGTCAATCTCATCCCTTGCTTTCTTGTACAGTTCAAGCCTCTTGGCACACTGCTGTCTCCTCTCCATCAATGCTGGATCTTCATCTAGCAATTCTGCAAGTGCCTTACCCTGGGGCATATAAAAAGCATTTAGCATGACTATTCAACAAGAACATACATGGTAGTATGGTGTTCACGTTGATCTATGGGACAAGCGATGACAAAACTGACTATTAAAGATTCTTGCTAAATTTGTTGAAATGTTAGAATTCAGGAACCTTGGAAACCATTTTTTATGTTCCAAGGTTAAAAAAAAAATCAAAAAGTCAAGTCTTTATTCATTTAAAGCCATTTGATTTTATTGCAGTTGTATAATCAGACATAGTCTTAAATCAGCAAAAAAGGGGAAGTGTACCTCTTTTCCCCCAATACGTGTGTAGAAGTGATTCAGTAAAGACTGTTTGGCCTCCTTCACTTGACAGTGAACCACTGCTTTGGGAATAGTGTTCCTGAGAGTGTCTGATACCATATTGACATAAGATGATACATTTGACCCTATCCTCCTAAAGTGACCTTCTGAATAATTGTCCACTGTTGTAGTTGCAGCTGCTTTTCCCCCTTTCTCCACTTCCTGGGGAAGTTTCCTGAAGAAATCAGCTGTCAGGTAGGCAGCTTCCATGTCAACAAGTCTAATTACTGTCTTCTTACTTTCCTCACGGAACTTTTCCAAGGCTTGATTGGAAGCTGCAGCTATTGCAGTTTGTAAACTAGGAAACCGCTTCAACTCCTATTCCAATATTCCATCATTGAAGTTAGAAAAGGATAGGAAGGGATAAAAGTGGGAAGAACATAAATAAACCTGAAAAGCAATGCCTCTTGTAACCCTTTAGAGCAGGAAAAACAATAAATACAGACAGACAGACAGACACTGAGACACACACACACACACACAGATAGAGAGACAGAGTTTACCTGACATTCCCCAATTGACTTCCTCACAAGTTCCTTCAGAACAAAGTGAACCTGATATTTATTCAATAGGTAAGCTATAGGTTTAGAAGATTAATATTTAACACAGTACATAAATAAATATACACACAAAAATTAACTCCAATAAACTAAAAGTACAATTAACACTTACAGCATCTACTGAAGCTTCAGCTGGGCCTCTAAAATAATTCAAAGCTCCCTCAATAAGCCGTCTATAACCTTGCTCGGGGGCAATCAAGTGAGGTTGGTAACCATCTGCCTCTGAAACAACTTTCCTCACATTCTGAATAGATAGATGGCGATCGAATGGAAGTTTTCTCAAAGCTGCAGGAAGCTGATTGTCAAAAACCCCATAGATTCTATCACCACCTGGTCGGCTGATGTAGGTAACAAATTCAAATGTGGGTCAGCAATAGAACTAGATATGCAAACCAACAGGAAAGAAAACAGTGACCATAGGTAAATAGACATACGACTAATAACAGATCATGCCTCGTGGTCTATACAAAGTCAACTACTAGACTCTTTAAATTTATCTCATTGAGACTAATGATAACAATAGCCTCACAGGCTTTTGCACAACTACACAATTTGTGGTGAGCAATCGTGTAGTCAATTTCCCTGCAACGCCTTATAAGTGTAATCCAGTCGTTTTCATCCTCAAATTCATTATATTTTGTAATTTGGCAAGTAAAATACTTCTATGCTCCACAGATGGTCAAAGCAAGGGTATCAAGTGAAAGAGGAA
This sequence comes from Ipomoea triloba, assembly GCF_003576645.1. NCBI lineage: Eukaryota > Viridiplantae > Streptophyta > Magnoliopsida > Solanales > Convolvulaceae > Ipomoea > Ipomoea triloba. Next base: position 819,465 of record NC_044926.1, on the reverse strand, counting down.
ATTTTAAGTTGCATACCCTCCATCTAGATGCTCCTTAAATATCTTGAAAAAGGCACGGCATAGTTCCAATATAGTGTAGAGTTGAGCCTGCATAAAAGTTTTAGGCACTGAAAAATTAAGAATGTCACTCAATTATAAGAATAGTAATGATGAAACATGAAAGAGAAGAAAGCAACTGACCCCTGCATCAACCCCAATAGGCCTACCAAGGTGGTCCAGTTCCGACTGAAGTTCATCAATGCTTTTGTTTATTAAAGATGTAATGCTTGGTATTCTTGCTCTTATTACAGACTCCAAATGCTGAAATCAAGATATTTACAGTATTTCACAGATCTACACTTTGTGCAAATAATGGATACATGTTTATTAGAGGGTTTTAGAAAGACACCCAGAACACACCTTTGAGAGAAGCTTTGCCAGGTACTCTGAACCCATTTTACTCGAGAGGTGCCCATATTCAGGACTTGTAGCAAAATATTCCCGTTCCTTTCTCCTTGCAACAATCATATCAACATTTTTGTTTATATCAGCTTGGGAACGATTTACAATACCCACCCAAGGGTGTTGCAAGCGATAAGCTCTTCCTTCAAGAACCTTAAGTAACAAGAGAGCAACTTCAGTTATGAGAAGGGTTACATATTTACTTATTTAGTGGTCAATAGCAGTATACAATTTACAAAACAGAAACAGAACAGGTTTAACTGAACTGCAAATGCTCTAATCCTATGTAAATGCCAACAGAAAACATAGAAAAGACGCTCTAGAGAGATTATAGAAGAGGAACAGAGAACTCAATCCTATGCATTGGTTCATTTATACATCAAGTTAGCTTTGTATGCACACCAAATGTAAAGAACAAACTTAAAACTAGAAAGTCTTAAAAAATTACAGTTGTGGGGTGTTTGGGAGAAAAAGGTTGGGGAGAGGGGGTGTGGAAAGAGAGCACTCACATCCAAAGCATTAGTTCCTTTATCCATCAGATCTAGCTTTGTAAGCACCCCAAATGTTCGGTCCCCTGTATGAATGAACACAATTTTCTTTAAATAATAATAATAATAATAATAATAATAATAATAATAATAATAATAACACTAATAATAATAACAATAATCACTAATAATAATAATAATGATAATAATAATAATAATAAAATGACATATTGCTGGTACAGAATGGCAAGAAGATTCACAATCAATATACCTGATGGATCCACTTCCCTAGCAAGTTTTATTGCATCTGATGTGGCAATATCCTGATTGGCTGGGGATATTGCAAGTATTATGCAGTTTGGCTACAAAGCCATGTGTAAGAACAATAAATAATTCAGAATGTAACTGATGCAGTGTGATCACATAAGTAGCAACTACTACACATTAGAACAGGATAAGAATGGCATGACAGTATAGAACTATAGGTTGAGTTGAAACTTGAAAGGATCACAAGTTGACACACAACTCAAAGAAATAATAGCCAACTAGTTGCAAAATGCCTAAGGACTTATCGTACAGTACTAGATCAATCCAAATATAGAAACAAGAAGATGATGATGCATTACCTTCTCAACATAGGTGCGAACCATGTTTTCAATGTCTTGGACTATACTTTCAGGCTGCCCCTCTGCAGTGCACAAGTTTGTTTGTATTTCGATTACCTTACAAGAATCAAAGCAATCACCCTAGTGAAGAGATAGAAAAACTAAAGCACTCACCAACAGCAACTTTTGTCAAACCAGGCAAATCAATCAGTGTTAGGTTGACCACTGTCAACATAATACAGCCATGGCAAGGTGTCAGACAGCCAGCAAATTAGCAAGGTAAATAGAGTTGAGAGAGATAGAGAGAGCGGGGAGGGCAGGGGGATGGAGAAGCTGACAATTCCAAACAAATCAAGGAAATTTGCTTAATTACTCCATGAACTATGGCATTTTTCAGAAATGCAACGAAACAAGTATAAATACTCCTTTTGCTTCTGAACTACAGGCAGAAAAAGAAGGGTATACCATTGGGTGAATAAATGCTGAGGTGGATGGGAACAGGAGAAATCTGTTTTGTTTTCCCTGTTAGTCTATCAGTTTCATCCTGAATTTCTTTGCGAACTAGGGCTGCAAAAGAAAATCCACACTGTCAAAATCAGCATATTCTTGCGACCAAGTGTGCTACAATAGACAACTTAATAGAGAACTTCCGAGCACTCTAGATGATAATTCACGTACAGAAATCACTGAACCGTCTTCTTGGTAAATGAGCGAACTCTGCATACTCCTCCTGCCCATCGTTTGTCTTGTGCAACTGTAACACCAAAGGCCGCCTCGTAACAATCCCTGTCAAAACCAAAGAGGAAAGTTCAAACAAAGTCAACACATAAGCATCAAACGGAACACAAAATACACACACAATTTTCTGCTCACCGGATCCTCGGGGAAGAAAATCCCGTCCAACTACGCTTTCCAGCACAGAAGATTTTCCAGAACTCTGAATGTCGTTAAAAACAGTTATCAAATGCGGGGGAAACAATTTCCCGTGCTCGAAACACAAAAAATAAATCAATTAACACTACTCCTTTGCCGTTTAAAATCAAACTCGAAACAAAACTATCTGTTAAATACTCCCATTCTCGCTTATTTCAGCTCATATTTGCTAATTATCGCTTTAATTTCACGCTCAAACCAAGCTCAACAGCAGCTACAGAATCGAAGAGAATTGAGTTAACTAACCTGACCGCCGACGACGGCGACGGACGGAAGTGCGTCCCAGAGAGAAGAGAAAGAGTTGTCGTCGCCACCGTAGTCGCCGAGAGCAGTACAAGCTCTCTGAATACGATTTACCAAACCTATCAAGCTCTCCATCGTCGTCATCTCCACACTCTCTCCGAGCTAAGCTAAGCTCTAGTGCGACAGTTCAGCTCAACTGGCGATTGAACGATGAATAATTAAGCAATAAAAAATCAAGCGCCACAATTATGAACACAGAGAACTCTGTGGACTTGAAAACAACGCCGAGTGGGACAAAGCAGTTTTAGAGAGAGAAAGTTTTAAAAGTTGCAGTCCTTATCTACATGCCAAAATGGAAGTCGGACGAAATTACGGGTTTTGTGCTTTGGGCCTTCTTCGATTAGATCTGACCCAATAAATTAATTGGGCGTTCTGTTATGGGCGTGCAGAAACTGTCCGTCACGAACAATGAATTGCACGTAATAGGGCTATTATATGATACCAGAGCCCATAAGAGTTATTTGGGGCAATTTATATTATAGACCCGTTCATTTAGCATAATGGACCTTGAATCAAAACAACAAAGTACAAAATTCATACTCAGTAAGGTAATCGCAACACAAGACACATACACATGCTATATATTTACTTATTTTTCAAATTCAATTTAGGTACATAATTTTTGTGTTTATATACTACAAACAAACTTTTAATATACTAAAAATGAGCATATATGTTAGTGGTTCACATTATAAGGTGGATCGTATTCCACAATATAATGGTGGTCAAAATGAGTATTGACATGCATGCAAGTCAGTCATTATACCATGGACCATGTGCCATAACTAATACTGCAGTTGTGTTAAAATGAAAATTGCAGTTGCGTGGAACAGATGTTGTTTCATCTATCTGGAACTGCATTTGTGTTGAACTGATATTGTAATTGTGTTGAATAGATGAACGACCTCTGTTATGCGCAGCTGTAGTTCCCTTTCAATACAACTGCAGTATCAGTTCAACACAACTGGAATATCAATTCAACATCACTGCAGTATCGGCCATGACCATGGTCCACAGTATAATTTGCGCATGCAAGTTCATTTTTAATGTAGTACTTAAAAATGAATTTTTAGTACACTAAAAATGAACCTTAAGTTAAAAAAAATATTAAAAAATTAATGATTCACCTCACAATGTAAACCATATATAGTCCACAGTATAACTTGCTTATGTTAGCCATCCATGACAGCTGTAACACGTTGAATAAGTAAATTTTAGGCTCAATTGTATAACTCCTAGGCTTGAACTGATTAATTATGGTTAGAGTCAAAATTTAAAAGACAAACTTCATTAGAGTACATCTTTAAATAGAGATGTGAGTTTTTTCATAAATCAAAGTTGGAATTTCGGGAGAACTCGGGTTCGATTCCCACAAGTGACGATTTCCCTTGGGTCAGCTCCCGTGCCTCCCGGTCGAACGTGAGTGGACCCCGGACCGTTAAACGGACGGAGAGAAAGATCCTGTAAATTTACCCAAAAAAAAAAAAAGTTGGTGATTACTTTATCGTGGATCCCGGGCAAAGTTTGGTACACATTAGAACATATATAAACGTACGTACATACAACCACCTAAATAGGCCCATGCAGATCTTTACACACAATGCTTCCTTTTGGTTGATTTCCTTTATATGTATACTCCTAAGAACAAACACTTTTCCGTATGATGTGGGGGACTGCATGCATGCATGCATCTTCAACCTTGAAAGCACAGTTTCACGATGTGGTACATCTTTATATGGACTGAACGACTTGACATCCTAGTAAGACAACAAAATGAGGTTAAAACAAGATTATCTCTCATTCGCTTGGCCAATTAATTATGTTCATTGTATCATCCTTGATTTGACCTTACCAATTTTTTATAACCCAAATTTGCAACTTCAATATACTATATCCTAGACCCATGAACTCGTCTCAAAATCCATGAAGGAAGTAAATTCTCAGTTTTAAGTGATTCAGAACATTTCCAGTGAATTTACATTTTTGTGCATAAGAAGTCTTCATCACCACTAATCTGTCAAAGTATATTAATGACTCCTCAAATTTTTAGTGGAGTTCGAACTTCTACTCTGCAACGTGGTCCCATTTTTTTTCTTTCTTTATTGGAGAGGGACAAACAGCTCCATACTCATCTGCATATGATAGCTAGCTATATATATCTATTATTATGTGTATAGTCCAATACAGTATGATGATAACATGATGCATTGTCAACATATGCGATTTCAAGAGGTACATGAATTGATACTCTCAAGTACCACCATCGCGTGGGGTTTCTCACTTGACGTGCCAATTGATATATTAGTTTATATATAGGGGTATTTCTTTCATTTTCAATTTCTTTTCAGACTCGTCATTCACTAAAAAACCACAATTATTTTTTACTTTCTACTAATGTGATATGTTCTAATTTGTTCATACATTTTATTTTTAAAAAAATAATGGTTCACAATTTTTATTATTTTTATTCTCTTCTGATCTTTCAATTAAAAAAATACTGATTCCAGAACCGCCCAAAAAAAGTTCCGGTTCCGACAATCTTGGAACCGCAAACCGATTGTTCAGAACTGAAACCAAACCGCAGACATGCCTACACAAAGATGCTTCTTCCATTGATCTAGATAGAGATTATGACTAGGCATCAAATCGTCAAAGTTAGTCTAAGTTGGCATCATATCAATCTAATCGAATTAAATTAAAATCAGTGTCAATCATATATTTACAAGTAATTGAAGAAGAAAAGGAACCAACTATTTGTTTTTCAAGTTATAGGGACATAATTATATTTTTCTTAAAAAATTAAATTTATTTGACTTGGTAGTTCCACCTCAAATGTGTAGTTGAAAAGCTCATAATTAGACATTAGGATGGGTGGACTAGTTTACCGCCGCCCATGATTTTACTTAGTTCTCATCAAATTAAGCCCTCGACCCTAGAGATAACTTGGCACGGCAGAGCACAACACGTCATTAGCCAAGGCGGCATAACTAGAAATGAGAGATTTATGCACGAGTAATTTAGGTTGTTATTTAATATAATAAAACATCGCTATTAACTTCTATCTCAATAATTTTGTTAAAAATGAGTACCTAGTAACAAAGTAAAAATTTAACAAGAAACAAGTTGGGGGCTACCCCTAGCTAGCCAAGCCAGCTGCCATGTTTTGTTGCAACTCATAATTCTAGTATATTGGTTTCTTAAATGAATCACGTAATAATTGACTATAAATCTAATGGAAAAAAGTGCACGTAGAAACTATAGTCTTGTTACGCTTAATTATTTTATTTCATTTTTTAATTAAAGAGTAGTTAAGCATCTCAATAATTCAATTATTAGAGTGTACGTCAATGAGTGGCATGCTACATAAGGTTAAAACTTTGGGCACGTAAAGTCAAGGTTCAAAAAAGGTGGCAGAACGGCGGAACCCATAATTGTGTGACCAAGTGGGTAAAATATAATTTTCGCACTAAAAAGTTAAAAGTTCAATTTTTGTCAACATCTTTTTAGTTGAGCTTGTTACACATGATCATTCTTGTGCAAATTACTAATGCAATTTATTACTTTTTTTGTGTGTGATTTGTCGACTATTATACAAGAGTGTGGTTTACTATGAGTTTCTCTTGTCACTCAAGAAAAAAAGTGGCAGATAGTGCCCCGACAAGGGTACCAATTGGATGGAGCGAGCATGGTTTTTAGACTATAAGATTACAAGTTTGATTCTTTTTCAATACCCTTTCGGTTGACTCAATTGCGCATGATTTAATTTTCCTAGTGCTATTCACATCGCTTGTGTGATTTAATTATGAATTATTGCATAAGAGTTAAGTTTACCCAGTGTGCTCTCTCGAGTAGTGATTGCGAATTTTCTTGTCACCCAAAAAATAGCAGCGAATAAAGCATAATTCTCGTACTATAAGGTCACAAGTATTATTCTCGCTGACATCCTCTTGGTCGAATCCATCACACATAATCTTCTTAGTGCAATTTACAACTGTATAATTTGTAAACTATTACGAAGTAACGAGTTTACATTTAAAAAGTTGGCAGTGTTGCACTACACAATAATGGAGCCTGCCAAGATTTCATTATCAGTATTATATATACATACATACTAAAATTGCAACTCCGAATTAAATGTCATTATACAAAATCTCCTATCTATATATATTCCATTATTTTGATTTGGACCATTCATTATATATTGACAACACTTTTTTTCTTTTCCCGTTTGTCTTTTTTTTATAATTAACATATATGGAAAGATGTATATGTTGCCTAAGCTTGCTTGTTGTGTTATAGTGTGCCAAAACTCATAGATACAACTTGACTTGATTTTTTTTTTTTGGTTTTAATTCAATAAACATGGTTAATTTGTTATAAAGTATATGTGTCTGAAAATTTGTATAAAAAGGATATTTTGAAAGAAATAGTAACATTATTCATATCGATCACATCCTCAGTGATAAATATTAAAATACAATTTAAAAGAAAAGATTTTAATACTCAAAATCTCATCTTGCATAAATATTAATATCCCGTGATTTACCTCCACCGCCTCCTACCATGGAAACCGGCGGTGGAGGTAAATCACGGGATATAGGATGTGCTTCAACTAACCGAAAGGCTAGCAAATGTTTGTACACTAACGCCCATAGCCAAATCCATGCATTTCTTGTTTTCGTTATTGTTGATAGGTTTCGAATCTTACATTCTACGACGGCTAACAAAACAAAATCAAATCTCTCAACTTATTTTGCGTTAATTTGTTAATTAAGTTATGACATTCGCATATCACAATCTTTATCACTTATAGATGAAAGGTCTTATACATGATATTTGTGGCATTAATCCAATCTTTTAAAAAATGGGAATTAAATGGAGTTACATGACTTATAGATTGAAGCCATAGTATATAGTTGGACCTGCAAATAATTAAGGATTTGAAATGTAGGATGTGATGGTTGCGAAAGAAAGGAATGTTTGCAGTACACGTACTAAATGATTGTTGGATTTTACCTATCGAAACACAAGAGATCGATAAGATACACCGACTTGGTTTTTTGTGCATGGACTGATGTAGGGAGTGGCTAATATTTTCACACGCCATTTATACTCTCATACCCCATAAATAATCAAATCCTTTTCTATAAATTATTTGCTCCAATTCTTTAATATTTTTTTAAACTCAATCTTTTATTTACAATCATATATGTTATCCATCAACATTAATGTCATTTTGATTTACAAGTCCGCAAATATTATATATCCGAATAAATCTTTAGATGATATCCGTTTTATAATCTTAGTTGGTAAAGGATCACAGTGAAGTAAAATAAACATAAATTGTACATAGCTGACTGTTTCAAATTAAGAATGTCAATAGGCAATTCACATTGACCGGAGTTGAACTTAAAACATTATGGTTACTAAATGAACTGCCTAAGTAACTCAACTAGGGTTGTCCCACCAATGTTGATGTCATTGAGGAATGCTTAGGGGGATAGAACAACAAGGAGAGGGGTGGGTTTTATACGTGTACAACTGTACAAGGGACATAATAGGGTTGTGGATTTCTTGACTTCATGCTCGATCTCTCTGTCATGACTGAGATTTTCGGTGGATTGACGTCTCTTTGATACTTCTCAACAATTGTTATCTAATGATGTTGATTGGTGTGTCGTGGACTAAAAGGAAACATGTCTTGGACTTGTAAATTTTATTTTAAGTTGCACTTGCATTTTATTGATACTGAAAAAGAATCTAAAAGTAAAAATGCAATACTTTATTATTTTCAGTAATGTAACTATGTGAGCTCGCATATTCTATGCGATAAATTCCCTCTATGAAACTTGCTAATATTAAATTATATTTTGTAAAAATATTTCTTTTATTCTCAAGTTTAACCCAATAATTTCATACTACGAGCTAGAATTTCAAAATCTTAATTAAAAATAATAATTTTTTCACATTAAGTGCATAACAAATGAAGGGTATAGAATCTGAATAAGTTTGATCTGATGCCATTTAATTTTTTTTTAATATTGTCTGCACTGAGACTCGAACCCACCACCTCCCATATAAAAGGAAAGGTTTGATGCCACTGAACTACAAGGTCCTTGGCGATGCCATTTAATTAATTAACCATATATTTAATTTGTTGGATTAGGAACAATGGATTAATTTATAGGTATAACCATTTTATATTTATATATATATATATATATATATATATATACACACACACACACCTCCGTTTTTAAATTATGTAAATAAATAAGAAATGAGTTGTTGATATTTTCTTTCATGTGTGTAGAATGCTGCAATATTTATACCGCTTTTTTTTTTAATCAAACCATAAAAGAAAGTCAAAAGTAATAGTTAGCATGCCTTTCGAGGAAGGAACCAAATTCAATAAAGAAAAGAAGTTAGTTATAGATAAGAAAGAACAAGAATGAAATAGAATAAGATAAATTGCAAAACTCTCGATGGAATTTGTTCCACATAATTTTGTAATATAATTTATTATTTATCGATTATCTTGTAGGAACAGATTTTAGCTTATGCAAACTCTCAAGCAGTGATTGTGAGTTTACCTCGTCATCTAAAACAAAATCCTATTTAACAATAAATTAAATTATATATATATTAGAGAAAATTTTCGTTGACTCATATTCTAATGCCGTCTTGATAAAAAAGGAGATCAACCATTTGCGCCCTCAACTCATATTGAATAGCTATAATTGCAAAAATGTCAATAACATGATTAACTACTTGATATGATAAAAATACTTATTTGTTTTTTTTTTTAAGTTAAAAGGAAGCATCGAAGAAAAATCAAAATTATATGCACACACATGTATAATGCAAATGCTATATTTTCTTTACACTGCTAATTAATACGGAGTATTAGTTTAATTCAACAACTCTGGACATTTTATTAATACAAAAAGCGTATAAAATTCAACATTTGTTGCTAATACTATTTTAATTCCACTAACTTCCAACAAGTACACTGCTAAACAAATACAAAAGTATATATATGTTTGTGTGTGTGAAGACTTTTTTATTTTAAATATGCATAAATCTTAATTATTTAATAATTTATTTTTAGAAAAATTATTTTAGTTGCTTTTAATTAATGACACGGCACGGTTCTAAAATGATTTATGAAATTTTCATAAGTTTTTTGGAAAAAAAAAATCAAAATGAAAAATGCTCACCCTTACAAATTTTAGTGCATCATAACTTATAGTAAAACTTACAATTTGCAAATTCTTAAGCATAAAAATCAAAACTAAATCAATTAACCGTGGGTGTTGACACAAATAATATAAGTTATTATGCCCCTTGAAGTTAACATGAATTATTTCTTTTAAAACCAAATTAATGTGATTCACAAATAATTGAATAAATAGTTAAATATTTCTATGTTCACAAATAAGGAAACTACGAAATGCAAATTTATAAAAGTTTTGTATTTTTTTTTATCATGAATTTGTATCTTATAGTGTTAGAAAGTCAATATAAACTTAACAGTTGGAGCAAATTGGTAAGTAGAATGGTAATATAATTAACTAAACTCTTGCATTTCAAACTAAATCCTTATTAATTTTACCATAGTGGAGATCAGATACTATATGCGGCATGTAAAAAGCATAGTTGCAGTAGGCGCTAGGCGCTAGTCAGGCGGCAAACTAGCGCCTAGGCCCTAAGCGGTTTACTATTAAATATAAATATATATATATATAAATAACAAGGCTGACTCGGTCGAGTTCGCTGTCAACTCGATGAGTAGGCACCTAGGTGGTCGGCCGCCTAGGAGCTAATTCGCCTCGACTTAGGGGTGCCTAGGCCGATTTTTGCAACAGTGGTAAAAAGTAAATTAAAATAATAAATAAAATATCACTCTAAATTTTTTTTAATAATCATGATTTTAAAAAATCTCCGTTAATATTTTTTTAACCTAAAATTGACCTCAAATCTTCAATAATGTGAAAATATCTTCAGGAAATATTATCAGAGAATAATATGCCTGGAGAAAAAAGGTCTACTACAATGAAATCTAACAACATATAATTAGGCATATAGGCTGCACTGCTGCAGTACAGAGAGGGCAAGGTGATATAACACTTGTTTGAGTGACTAATTAACTGGAACATGATTATTATATTTAAAAAAATTATAAGTTTGATTAGTATTAAAATCTTTATTAATCAAGCTTGTTTCACATAATTTTATAAATAAATTTAACTCTTATATAATAATTTACTAACGCATCCTCATATATTATTGCTCCATTCCAATTTCTTTTTCTACCCCCCAAAAAAAATAATAAGATGTTTAATTATGGTGCTTGATGCTCCAACAAAAAGGTAAAATTATAAACTTTGATCGTCACAGTTGGCACGTAACAACAAACCACCGCACGCCGCTATAACAGTGATCGGGTTACAGTGTGACATTAGCTGTACGTTAGCAAGTTCTTAATCAATTTGAATTTAAAGAGAATGAGAAATTATAATCCCCAAATCTTACCTTTGTGAATTTGGTGAAGATTATAATTGATTCTAATTCTCTAATAAGTTGTATTTGGTTGATATTTCTCATTTATTTTAAAATTAGAGCTCAATAATTTTTTTTTAATGACTCATGAGTTTTGAAATAATTTGATTTTAAACAAATATATCAAATCAATTACTAATTACTCTCGATATAATATATGTGTGGAGAAATTTTACAATTATTATATGGATGTTATAGTGTTGTGTAAATCAGTAAATGTATATTTTGTAAAGTTGATTCTTGTATTTTGCCAAATATAAATTAGGGAAAAGAGTACAAATTACAAAATTTATGACATTCCAATATATACAATGATTAGTTTAGGTTCTCTACGAATATGTTTACAACCTTATTTTTTTGGGGATCCACCCACGTTCGCTCCAGGGGGAATCGTCACTCGTGGGAATTGAACTCAGGTTCTCCCAAAATTTTTCCCCACAAAGAGAACTCACTTACCACTTGAGCTACCCCACTGGATTGAAGTATTATTGACTCTGTTACAGTATCTGTTCATAACTACTCCCATAACTTCTCAAATGGGAGTGTAATTTGGTGTCACGTTGAATGGGATAAATTGTAAGTCACCATGACATATTATGTACCTTTTTTGTATACTACAGATACAGAATCTGAATGTTATTTCTGGACCAGAGTCTACCATGCAAGGTAGACCCTAATTCATAGTATCCGTTGTCCCAATCTAGATAGCCTAAGAGCCCAAACTCTTGCATGGGGGGCACCTAGCTCCAAAATATTGATGGGAGTCGAACCCCCACATTGTCCCTAGAATGCTGATTTTACGTCAAATGGTCTACCACTTGATCAAGTCATGCGAGGCTGCACACCTATTTTTGTTAAGTGATGAGGAAAACATGTAGTCGTATACTAGAATGTACACTTAATAAACTCGTTTATATGTAATAGTCCACTATGTGCGAACAATACCGTGAATTCGTTTGAGAAAGCATTAACAAAAATTAAACTTGTGAGATTCTGATATGAAAATAATGTTCTACCCAAAATTATACACATATTTTGTACCGGATAAAAAAAAATTGTATTGATCGATATCTTAATTTCTTTTAAAATATTAATTAATATTAATGGTAGAATGCTATATTGCTATAAATAAAAAAATAAAATAAAAAACGAAACTTGTGTTCGGCACGGCGGCACACTGCTAATTTTCTAAAAAGTTTCCATATCCAAAATTGATTTAATAAAAAATTAATTCAATAACCACCAAATATCCGCAATTTCGCATATCGCGTCAACATTTTATAAATATTAAGACAAAATAAAATAAAATAAAATCTCTCCCCCCATCTCTCTCTCTCTCTCCCCCATAAAAGGCCACACCCACTGAGCTTTCCTGCGCTGTGTCTGCTTCTCTCTCTCTCTCTCGAAAGTGAGAACGAAGAAGAAGAAGACAACCGCACGCCTATACTTTTTCTACAGTCTGCACGCTCAAAAGCCGTAACCTCCACGAATGTCGGGATTCCTCGCCGGAATTCTCGCTTCCCAAGACCGTACTTGTATGTGAACGGTTAGTTGTACGGAAGGAGTGCGATCGTAACTATGCGGTGTAAGAAGCACTTTACCGATATCAGTAGCGGCGTCGGCGTTTGCGCTTCCTGTCTCCGGGAGAAGCTTTTCGCTCTCATCGCCGCCCAGGCGCAGCATACTCAGCAACAACAGCAGTTTAGGGCGCAGGAAGAGCGCCGGAAATCGGACATCAATAATAATCCACCGCCTCTGGTGTTTCCGCGGTCCGTTTCGCCGTATATTTCTCGCCGGAGCTCGGACACTTCCCCCTGGCACCACCACGATCGCAGCCAGAGCGGTTTCTCGGACCAGAGATTCTACTTTACTCCGCAAATCGGCCCTAATCGGAAGATAGTTGAGGGGAACGAGTATAGCAAGAAGAAGACTTACAAATTCTCTATGTTTTACAATCTGTTTAGATCCAAATCGGAGAAGCCGGATTCGGATCCTGTAGTATCCAATTCCGGTGAGCCTTGTATGGTGACGTCATCTTCGTCTTCGTCGTGGTTTTCCTCGATTCTCTCCGGTCGTCGGAAGAAGCAAAACCGTACGTTTTCTGTAGACGAATCGACGGTTGGAGGGAGGCGGAGAGCATGCCGCAATTGCGATCGAGGAATGTCTCCGGCCAGGTATTCTGATGATGCAGATGGAGACGAGCATTGCCAGGGCGGATCGAGCGGATACTCCTCCGAGTCCTCTCCGAAGCAAACACCGAGGAGGACTCCGGCGGTTGCTCCTGGCCGGAGAAGCGGCGGAAAGTCCAGAATACAACGGAACGTCTCAGGGATGACTTTTTGCTTGAGTCCGTTAGTCCGTGCTAGCCCTAACAGGCAATGGAACCAGAAAAGCATGCCGCCGGATATGATACTCACCGGCGACATTAGAGTTCCGGTGAAATCTCAGAGCTCAACTACGTCGACGTCGTTGTTCTGCAAAAACGGATCGAGAAAACTTGCAGATTTCGGGAGGGCGAATGGCAACCATAGATTTCGTAACAGTTGACATTTGACCTCGTCGACGGTTGCGACTATGCCGATCACCGCGCCTACATCTTCAATTACGATTTTGCCCATTTGTTATTCTCTTTCTGCCGTTTCTGGAAACAGATACATCTCCACTACAGTATTATTTTCCTCTTCTTTTTTTTTTTCAATATTATTATGTTTTGCATTTTGACTGGAGTGAATTACCCGAAACACCCTTCAAATTGTCAACGAACAAGGCTTAGTGGATGATGCTGCAGATTTGGATGGCAATAGTAGGTGATTTGTGGGGGTTGCATTTGATCAAAGGTCAGCGTGGCGCCACGCGTATGGTGATTTGTAACATTGGCCCACTGTAAATGATTTAGTCAAAGAATCAAGGTTTTAATCAATTTGAGATTTTGAGTTCTATTTTTTTTCACAGTTTTTTATGGCGATGTTAAATGATGGTGAAGCACTAACACTATATTTTAATAAAGATATTTAGAATTAGAAATTACTTACGAAATACTAATATTGAGCATACCACCCTCGTTCGTTCCGAGAACTTGAACTCAGATTCTCCCAAAATTCTTCCCCATAAGAGTTCACTTGTCATTTAAGTACCTCATTAGGTTATCACACTACATAGTGGTGACAAGTTAAATTCAACACAATTATTCTTAACTATATTTTTCAAGGACATAAACCAAATTCACGGTATTTATTATTTTGGAAATTTGCTGAAATTAACACAACACTTTTATAAACAGAAAGTTGCTCAAGTTGGAATTCTCGGGAGACAATCAACTACAAATAGCCTAGACTAATTTATCTCATTGTAATTTTATGTTTACAAGGATCACAAGATGAATTTCACTCAAAACGCACTTTTGAGCCACAATTACATACTTTCATGTAAACCAAAATTGCTAAATTCACATAAATTACACAAATGGCATAGTACTTGTATAGTCAGTAGTCACCACCACATTCATAATTCTATGCTGTTGTAGAGTAAAAGCCAAGTGAATAATACTCCATTGAATTGAATTGGTACAATTAGTTGAAAGTTGGTAGCCGGTAATGTCTACATCTTTATATTAATAATGGAGTGTATTCAACTTGACTACTTGCAAATACTAATGGCATTTTCACTTGTGGTCATAATTTTGATCTGCTTTAATTTTAGTTATTAATTTTTTAAAATTTAAAATGTGTTTAAAACCTTTTGAAGCTTTCACCAACCTATAACATGCTACATTTATGAGATTTTGGGTTAGGTTAAAAGTTGAGCATTTTTATGATAAAAAATCAACTAGAAGAGGAATTAGTTAAGATCGAGATTTAAAGTAGAAACATGAATTTTTATTTTTATTTTTTATTTTTTTTTCATCTTTAATCCCTTGACTACTGTATCTCTTCTAAATTTGATCCATGGCTATCAATTTTTTTCACCTTTAGTGCATGATTGATAAATTCTTACCATATCTTGTCGTTTCGATAAGTGTTTTGACCGATTCTGTCTGATTTTCATCAATACAAATATAATTCAAGACCATTATATTCAATTGTGTGGTCTACATGTTGTTCAAACTCAAATAATAAAATGTCATTTCAAATAACTCGTGACTTTTGGGTGAAGTTTTGCCTCTAAAATTGACTGAAAATTTAATTGACATTATCAAATGTAACTAGAATTTGATAGCAACATAATGCACCAAATGTGAAAATTTTAATAGTATACAACAGGAAAAAAAAAACAACAAAAAAAAAACAAATTTATTTAATAACCAAAAGTGAAAATAGGTATAGAAATATCATTACAATCATGTCAATGAAAGTTGAACTAACACCCTAAGAAATGCATCAAATTCATCATATTGAGTAAATGGTACATAGAAATTTCTTTTGAATTTTCTAGAGCATATAATTAAGACATTAACGTTGAACTCAATGAATATCTCATAAATGCATAATGAATTTGGGGTAGAATGCAAATGTGTATATGGGACTTAACCATCCACCGGGGCACCGGTAGCCTAATTTCGCCGAGAGCTTTAATTAGTCAATAATTCAAAGGTCAGAGAACGTGTGTATTTATTGTCCAAACACTTACTTCACTAATTTAGCGGAGAGCTGAGCAATACTAACTACAATAATTGTGGTCCTCTCAACCAAACGCTTTTATTTGCTTACTCACTATTTGAATAATAGTCAATTAAAAGTATTTTGATAAATTGAAGATGTCTTTCTTCCCAAATTTCACCCATGTGACCAACTGAGTTATCCATCCGAATAAATTAAAAATGTTTTTCTTTTTGAATTTTATCTCTGTGACTAACTGAGTTGCCCATACAGTTAAATCGATAACTGAGCTGCCCATAAAGATTAATAGCAGATAGTGTGATTGTGGCTCAATTACACTTTGTCTTGTTTAGTTCAGTTTGCTTATTAATTTTCATTTTGGTATTTGATTATTGTGTAAATTATATATATTCTTTTTATAATGTCATGCCAATGAGTAAACTAAATGAAACTGAGTTATCATCCACTCTGCACGAGTTGAAAATAGTAGCTACAATAAAAACAAATATAAGAATATAAAAATAATTTCCTTTTTGATATTTGGTTGTTTGTACGTGTTATATCTTTTCATCATAATGTCTTTTTACAATTAAACGACACTTTAACTCACAACTTTTTATAATTTTAATCGTTGACCGAATTGAAATGAACACCTTAAGACACTCTAACCTAATCGATCTATCTCACATCAATACTTTTTTAGCCTCCATCAAAGGGTTCCCATCAAGTGTAAAACCTGATCATAATGAACAAAACGTGGAGCAAGGACATCCCAATGAATTATTGAATCAATTAAGGAATAATAACAAATATAAACAGCTAAGAATAATTTCCAAAAAAGAGCATTGCAATAACTTACATTAGTCTCACATATTTGTCGGCTAACAAAAATAAGAAAAAAGTGAATTTTTTGCAACAAAAAAAAATAAATAAATAAATAAAATGGAATTGTGTGTAGGGGTCCGTCCAGTCCAGTCAAGAAATTTGGAGCAATTCCATTTTCTTATAAATGCTTAGGCAGAAGATTTATTACAAAACAGCTAAGAAAGACTAAGGCAACGCTCCTCGTAACGCCACGCCATCATCAGACCATACTGAAAAGTACGAGATTATATCTTGGACCTTATATGTTGGGCATAGAACGTCCTGACTCGATAGAGTATTTGGGAGAATGTAAATTACAGTGACTCAATGATTCAGTAAACATGACTAAATGCTGGTGTGCACAAGATCAAAATTTGTTCACTTTGAACATAATCTCTACATTGTCCCTGCCGAAATTCGAACCTTGGTATCTTATCTTAAATATTACCTACTAAACCATTTGACTTAAGACTGTACAGGTATGAATTTGAATCCCTGACTCCTGAGGTGGTGAATGAGATAATATAACTTGAACACTTTAATATATATTTTTTAAATACTCATAATTCTTACGAGATAGGACTAGACTTTCTCAGACCTTTTCAGTTCATATTTGATGTGGACAAACATACAATATCGGAATTGGGATTGCTAAACCTTTTATTTTACTTTTTTATTGGGCACAAAAGTTTTGAACTGCAAAGGACTTTATGTGTGTGAACGGCAATGGAGATTGATAGTCAAAGTTGAATTCAACACATCTTCAAATTGTGTGGATATCATCATTATTCATTATTTGTTCCGAACTACCAAAGTGTTTCGTGTGTGGGGGTACGTTTCGAAACATCTAAAGTTTGGTCTTCAATTTAAAATTGATTTTTATATACTTTTAACTTTTTGTAGGTAAAAAATTATAGGTATAATTTGAATGATAATATGGACTAGCTAGATAGTTGTGCATGAGTGGGAATCATTTTTCTATGACGAGAGAAATCCATAGTTACTATTTGAAAGAATGTACTAGAGAAATCTCATTCTTGAATAATAGCCTATATAAACCATATAAATGAAGTAAACTACATCAAGACGGGAATCATTTTCGATCAATGTAAAATACGTATTCCAATTTTGTAATATGAGTAAATTAGAAGATATAAACCAAGTCGACTACATTATATCATTGAATTTGATAGTTCGAGGTAGATGCATCTCGAACTCTCTTCACAACTCTATCTATAATTTATTGAGTATATGTAGCAAATAGTTGTCACTCTTGACCCTTTTTTGACACCGAATAGCTCATCTTTAAATTATCTTTTTCTGCAACACATTAGTCTCGGTGAGAGTATCTTTTATTGGTATCAGGTAACACTCTTTCAAGTAATTGTTTTTTGTCCCACCGGTCTTCCAACAAGAGCACTAATGATATGTATTCAAATTTAAAGAAAAGCTCATCCTAAAAAGACTATTCTACAAGAGAATTTGATGATAATATATATAGTGGTTATGAAGCTTTAATTTGTTTGAAGAGATATATTGTGTAATTTGGGGATGTTAGTTGTTGGGCAGCTTCACATTGCTGTCATATTGATGGCTTCAATTTGAATGAATGTTTTGCTTTTTCACGAACTTTGTACCCATCACATAAACTAGCTGTTCCCAACACCACTTCATTCTTGTATTAATTATATTGCTTTGAAAAATGCCTCACAACTCTCATATCTTTTACAAAAAGTTTCAACATATTCTTTAGGAAGTATATATCTCTTATCCAAGGAGTTATAGGATATAGTTTGATGGGAAAATTAATGTTTTTTTTTTCAAAAACTATAATAAATATATAAAAGGATAAGTCTAAACGAGAAAGCTCTTTGGGTGAAACACGTCTTGTGACTTTAGCCGGCAAATGATCACAAAGAATTAAACCCTAGCTGATTGGCAAAATAGAGACTAGACCTTTGCTCACTGCGCACAAGGAACCCCCCTCACTGTCGCTAGTCAGGCTCGATCACTGATCTCTTTTCTTAAACTTCATCCATGTAACCAGTTGAACTGTCCATTCAATCAACCTTATATTTATCAAGATAACTGTTCGAGGAATTCGATTAAAGTTGCCTCATTCTTAATCAAGAACTAACGAACTTGTTTAATGTATACTTTTGAGTATTTAGTGCCAAATGCACATGGAATCCATTCCATTTATTTTATTATTATAATCTTTATTTATTTGTGTTATCCAATAAATAAACCAAAACCTTCCATGTTCCCACCCATCATCCACTTTCTATTGATGCAAAAAATAAGATTCTTTAGTGTTACGTTTGAATAAGTGGATATATTCATTGTCTGCTGTCCACAATCAGTGTGCTATTTCTGTTTTTATTTTTATTTTCTTGGGCAGAGATAATCATATCAGTTCCATAGTGCCTTAAATAGGAAACATAAAGAAAACTATTTGAATTTCGCCACCGAAAATACCACTTTCTTCGTTTCATAATTTCTCATCCACTCAACCCTTTACTAACTACCAAATTTTTTTCCCGAGCACAACTCAATTGGTCAATCAATACAAAATATGTTAAGAAATTTTATTTTGCTAGCAGTCGTAGGTTGTTAATTTACAAGTATTTGGGGCCACCAATAGGCCAATTAAGGCATATATTGCGATTTACCTTTTTCTACTCCTCTCCAGAGTAGTGAAGAGTGCTTAAGTTTGTAGTTCAAACATAACTTCCACTTATTCTTTTTTTTTTTTTATTTATCCCAAACACATCTCAACTGGTCAACCAATCCAAAATAAGTAAAGAGACTTTGTTTTGCCAGCCGTTATAGGGTTCTAGTGTACAAGTATTTGGGGCCTATAGACCAATTAAGAAACATTCCGTAATTTACCTCTTTTATTAGTTTGGGCTCTACAAGGCAGGAGCTACGAAGAATACTTAAGTTTGGAGTTCAAACTGATCAACTACCGAATTTTTTTGACACTTTATTACAAGGATATTTTAAGAATAAAATATATGAAAAAAATAGTGTATGTCCTATGGCTTGATGTTGACTATGGTATTGTGACATATGATATAGAAAAGTTGTGTATTAAATTACATATTGCTAATAGTCTAATACTATTGCATATTTTCCCTCCAAACAATGAAGTAGTGTTTGACGTGAAGGTGAAGGTTCTCCAATAACTTGAATAGTAAATGGCATTTGAATATGCCGTCATTGAATTTCTTAATTGTATATATCTTTGATTGTGGGGAGGGAAGTGTCATCTTTCAATTGTTAAACTTGTAATTTTATTTTTATCAATTGTTATACTGATAGTGTTATTGGGTCTAGAAGTTCAGAATGCTCTCTATTTTGGACAATACGTACAATACACGTTAAGAGAAATAGAATTGGAATCCACAAACAAGCAAGTGGAATGCTCGATATGGGAGATGTTGGGAGTGTAACAATGATGGTAAGTCCAGTTGATGTGACATCTTTTGATTTGACATATCAGTTGATCGAACAACATAGCAGTTGAAGTTGTGATGACAGGCAAAAGGACTATACATATGACCATTATCTATGGTGATAACTAAATCAATGAGACTAATTTTCCAACCTTTGTAACCGAGAAATGAGAGCATGTCTATGATACTTGAGTTATCGGGTCAATATAGTTGTCTCATAAGTCATAAGTCATAACCCTCATCACACACTTAATTTTGTACTTATGTAATTTAATCTAAAAAATTCATAATAAGATTGGACAAATCATTTAATTGAACTTTCCATTAGCTTAACTTAGGGTGATTTTCCACCATTGCAGCCAGATAGCTTGGAAATAAAAGTGTGTAGGACATAAGACCAACCTATAAATTAAGTTTTAAAAGAGTTTTCATTTTTTTTCCTCGAGAACAGCTTAACTGGTTAATCAACCCAAATAAATTGATGTGCTTTACTAAACAGGAATGTATGGATTTGACCTTATTTTGAGCACTAATGTACACATTTGATACTTATAGGTCAGTTAAGACATATCTGATAATTTATTTCATTCACTTATCTTCGAGACAGGAGCGATAAACTACCATTATTTGAGTTTGTTTCTTTTTGGGCTAATCAAACCCATAATTAAAGCATATGGGATTCTATTTGATATCAGATCCTCTTAAATATAGTAAATATATACTCATTGTAACCTTTGACTAATTATTTCGTTTAAAAAGGAAAATAATGATTAAAATTTGTAATTCAAGATTTGAACTAAACCAATGAAACGGATAACATGAAAGATAGGACATAATAATCTTTTGAATTAAAGATGTAAATAATCCATGATTGGATCAAAGATCTCCCCGGCAATTGCTGCTTTTAAACAATGAGATCACCAAGAATTGCATCAAATTGAAGAGTCTAAACATCCCAAAAATCTTTGATTTAGAATTTGTCAAATTTAAGTCTTGCTTTATTTTATAACGTCAAATTTTCCACGTGAAAAATGAGATTCATATCTAGCTTATGGAGCATGGTTAGGGATAACAAGTAATATCAGGAAGCGGATTGTCACAAATCCTAATAGGATGAATTGGGTTATAGTATATAAGTATGAACATCACATTTTCTATGTGAAAAATAATATTCATATTTAGCTTATGGAGCATAATAAGGGATGACAACAAGTAATATCAGAAATCAATTCCTCCCAAATATCCTAATAGGATGAATTCGGGTAAGTAGTAAAGATATATAATAACTGTAACTGGTTTTGGTAATTTTGAAAACCCATTATTAGCTAGGTACCCTATGAGTAGTGTTAAATGGATCTGATACAAATATGTGCAATATTCGTTCAAGTATGTATTTAGGTGGGTTAGATGGAACAACCTTAACTAAGTTGGTTAGATAGTTGCCTTAGTAACCACACACTTGAGTTGCATCTCACAAGCAATTTCAAAATTGTTTTGTTTTTTGGGACCCACCAAGTCTACAAAAACCAAGTATTTGCAAGAGGACCTTGAACCATCTCTCTCCTTTCTCTCTCTCTCTCATCCACATATGCAATGTTGCATCAAAAATCACACCAAAAAAAAAAAAAAACTATTAGTGATTCCCTTAGCCTTCTCGATAAATGGTTCGCCTCCTTGTAGTTCTTTGTAAACTCTGATCGCAAGACAAACTTAAGCGGAGCCCACTTTCAAATAATAATTGTAAATTTTTATGAATAAACAAGCATATACCCTACCGGTTCGCATTTCGAGGCATGGTAACGTGGAACATTTTGGCATGACAGGCTGACAGCAACTTATGTAAACATTCATTCACAAATCACAACATTCACTCCTGGCGGCTATCACACACACCGATGAACACTATTTTTTTTATTTTCTTTTTGAATCAGATGAACACTAATTAACTCACAGCACACCATCCATGACTACAAAAAGAAGGTAGAAATAGCAGCCAAACATACTATTGCATAAACAAGAAGAGGATTTTCATACAAAACTGCAGAACATCTTTGAAAATTTTGACCCAAGAAGAAGAATATATCTAAATGACTTGGTCCTATAAGATGATACAGATACCATTATACCAACCAGCTGACAAATACCAGGTCTAACAAACTATAATGACAATATCTTACCCAAAATGTCAAACATGACCGAAACTCTCGAATGCTATGAAAGACGATCTTTACAGACACAACTGAACAGAAGATGGAGAATCGCAAACATGAAATCAACAAGCGCATCCTCCCGACTGTTGTTGAGACTGGGCCGAATTTGAGTTTGTAGACTTGAGGTTGACGTCGACCATGTCTTCTTGCTTTGCTGAGGATAATGTCTCCATTCCCGGCAAGGCTGCAGCAATTTTTCTAAAAAGCGGCTGCAATGATCGAAAGGTTTTGCAGCAACCAATGTTAATTATCAAAATGCGTGGCCAAGTAAAGCAGAAAAGCTAACTAACAAGAATAAAAATGTTTTACCAAAAAAAACTGTTTTCATTTTGTTTTTATCACAATCACGCAGATGCCACTTCATCATATAATCAAGATATTCTTAAGAGACTCTCACAAGGAAGATGTTATTACTCACCTTTATATTGAAGCCAGCCTTTGCACTGGTTTCAATAAACATGACATTCATTTCACGAGCTTTAGCCTCTCCTTCTTCTATTGAGACTATTCTGTTTATATGCAAGAAAGAAAACTGAGATTAAGCAAATGAAAGAAAAAATAAACAAGAACATTACTATATATTTCAAAAAAAGTGGGTAAGGAGGCTAAAAATTCCTTATTTAATCAGAATCCTAAAGAAAGCCAAAATATAGATACCTTTTCTCAACAAGGTCAGTTTTATTCCCAACAAGGACAATTATAACATCACTCCCACGCTCAGTCCGAACCTCCTCTACCCACTTTGAAGTGTTAAGGAAAGACTGCCGGCCTGAACATTAAGTCAGATACATGTTACAAAAAAACAATACACTGCATAGATTGAGTTTTTTTTCATAAGATATTAATTGCAGCAAGGGGAAGTGTAACAAATTAAATGTAAACATACTTGCAACATCATACACAATAACAGCAACAGATGAGTCCCTAATATAGCTGGGTATAAGACTCCTGAATCTCTCTTGCCCTGCTGTATCCCTGCATACAGTCAGAGAGGTGAAAATTTATAAAACATTTTAAAGAAACTAAATAACTAATAATGATCCAATGACAGATCCGACATTAAGAACTTCAATAAATATGTGGTCTCGCAGCTGCAGACGGTGGATTGCTAGTAAAAATAGTCATGAACAGAGTAAAGAAACTAATAATGGACCGATGGCAGATCCGACATTAAAAAATTCAATAAATATGTTATCTTGCAGCTGCTAACAGTGGATTGCTTTCTAAAGAGTAAATAGTCATGAACAGAGTATTCATCACTTGGGAATGAAAACATATCTTTATAATAGCTAAAATTGTAGCAACCATGAAACTAGCTTTGGCATGCAATTTGCGATGCTCATGCAAGGAACTTTGGTGTATATAGAAGTTTAACATTACTCCGTTGAGCAAATAAAAGTAGGAAATAAAGAAAGCATTGATGAAACTGATTACCAAGCTACTGTTATGGTAGCGCAAAACTTATTAGGCAGGAGTGGAAAAGAGGACTTCAACAAATGGTCAATAAAAGTGGGATGCATGGGAATATGAGCGCAAAACAGAATGATTTTGCAACACAAGCACAGGATCCTCACATCAAGGACTGCAACTTACCAAAGCTGCAATCTCACTGTACGATCTTCAAGGTACATTGTCTTTGACAGGAAATCAATACCAATAGTTGCCTGAAAACAAGTTAGCATTTAGGTAAGCCTAAGAAATATTCCGCTTAGCCTTGAAAGAGATGGTGCACTTAGTTTATGCAAAGTCAATAACAAAGGTAAAATGATTTCCCCTTTTCCAATATGTAATTGTTTTTGTTTTCTTTTTGGCAAGACAATATACCACTAATTCTCAAAAGCTCTTATTTTCAGAGACCACCATAGCTAATACAAAAGCCACAAGCTCAATATTAAGTTATTCACCAACAAGTAACAAGATCTAGTGGATTGAGCTTAATAATAAGAAAAATGATCGGCAGTATGACACCTTCAAAGTGATAACTTTCTGGCAGAAAAATAATCCATTTCGAACTTTATTGTAATCACCTAAAATACATTAAGTGCTAACTTAACTAAGAGCTGATCTAAAATTATCAGTTCTCGGAGAATCAAAATTCGTTGACATAAAACACTTGAAGATCATTAAGTATCAGAATACAACAGCATAGGAGTCACAGACAAGCAGATCAAACAAATACGGATAATTTTTTGAATTAGTTCATGATAAATACTGGTTCAATTGGAAATCAAAAGCAGCAAATTATAAACGGATATACAGTACCTGATAAGTGTTATCGAATTTATCGTACATGAAGCGAGTAATGATACTGGTTTTCCCCACGGATTGATCTCCTAAGAATACGAGCTTGTACTTGGCAAGAGCCGAAACGGGAGCCATCTATCTGATCTACTCGTTTGACTTCTGGATTATGAAATCCGTGGATCGGATCAGGACTTTTCCGACGGAGTATTTTATAAATCGCCGGAAAATGATCGGAGGCGCGTCGAAGACAGCAGTGTGAGAGAGAATCGTGCGTGCTCGGTATTTGTATTCCAGGAAGAAGCGCGTGAAAGGGTTTTTCAATTTGCACAAAAGGATTTAATAAAGAACTAAAAAAAATGAACAAAATTTTGTATGTAGTATATATACTTGTCAAAGAAAAAATATTGATTGTGTCACAGAGTCTATACAAAAGTGTGGTAATAGTGAGACCTTTTTCTCTCTATCACTTAAAAAATATTAATTATGAAAATTATAATTAATATTTTTAAATAGTTAGCAATTCATTACCAAATTTTTTCAATATTATGGATAATTTTATGACTCAATTAGCCAATTAGCTTGTTGGTATTACGGTGATTTTGATTTTTGAGTTATTGAACAACGCATAGACAGCTCGGTTGGTCACAAAGGTGAAGTGATTGAGTCTCACCCGCATCTTCGCTTCTGTGTTCAATCAAACAAATGTTTGGCTTCTGTGTTCAATCAAACAAATGTTTGGCTTCTGTGTTTAACCTTTTTGAAACATCTTCGCTTCTGTGTTCAATCTTTTGAAAACATCTTAGATGCTCTGTCGAATTGGATCATAAGGGACCCTTGGGTTGGAAATTCAACCTTTTTGGGAACAAAATTGAGTAAAAGGCGACTTAAAGATTGCGATTAATAGCTCAAACTAAGCATATTTAAGAATTTGAGACTTAAAAAGACTCCAACATCATTGCAGGGTTCATATTAAACATCAATTAAGCTTGTTAAAACCATAATATTCACAGCCAACCTGCAAGTAAGTTAACAGCTCAGTGCAGCCAAGATGGCAAGCTCACTTTTTACACATTTTTGACAAAAATAATATCTAAGAATCTAAGATAAGCCACTTTGTTGATTCCCATTGAAGCACATATATGATATGATTATAGATATATATATTTATCTGCGGAATGTGACCCTAAAGAACACTAGACATGAATTTCTACCACATACAGTCTATAATAAGCTATGAAAACAGAAACTTGTCCAGTTTGGATTGCTTGTTAGAACCTGGGGGCCGGAAGTTTTCTAGCAGCAGATTAGATCTTTTACAGATGTCGTTCAACAAAGAATCGCCTTTCTCCGATTTGATAATCTCTAAGGTGCTTCCAAGAACGTCAGCTGCAAGCCCTGTCTCTACGAGGCACCCTTTCTCCTCCCCGCCTTCTTGTAGCAACCGCCCAATCTCGTTGAGAGGAACCACGTTTTCCAAAACCATGTTGGCAAAGATACGACCAAGAAATTCCGCTGCTCTTGGGGCATCATTAACTGCATCCTCCAAGGTAGTGAGAACACGTTCAAACCTGTTCACGGGGTCATAATAAGTCAACATTCAGTTAAACAGTTATCGATCTTGGTCATTGTATGTCGTGAAAAACAACAGCCTACCCCTGAATCATCTGATCCGGACTTAGGATAACGTCCCGAGACTTTGTTAAGTTGAGCAGAAGTTTCCCTAAGAGATCCCTCTCCATTTCCTTCCTCTCGAAAGAATCAGTGATCCAAAGAGCAATCATTGAAGGATAGAAGCTTGGAGCATTCAGGTCTTTCATGCATAAAGCAACCTCCTTCTCATCTCTGGCACTGTCATCAGAAAAGCACTTGTTAGCATGTTGTATAGGACACATCAGGTTATGCACACAAACTATAGTACACATATGGGAACTCCATACAAATTATGAAAAGATTCCTATTTGGACTTCTAGGGTATTTCGTTACACAAGTGAATATTGAAAACATGTGATATGATGTAGCAAATACAAAAATATGTCCATCATATTCTCACCATATCCAATTATACATTAAGAAGATGCCATATTAGAAACATAAAGAACAAATTTAGAGAATAAGAAGCAAATGTTGGAAGAAATGAAATATAAAATGTCTTCCCTAACTTGGTGGTTTCACCCATCACTTTCTGGAAGACATAAAATCTAGATGCCAATAGTCAGTGCCCACAACTTTTTTTTAAACACACTTTCCTTATAACACTATAATTTTTTTAAAAAGAAAATTTAAAGGCCTTGGAGAGTAAGCAAACAAAGATCCTTGATTAGATTACTCTCAGAATCAAACTCCAGGAAACATTTCTCAGCAAAAGATTCAGCCCAATTTGTAAAGCTAGAATCCAAAAGTAATTGCAGAATAGTACCTGTAAAATTCTTTAATTGCAGACATGGATAGGTCCTGTAAGCGTTCTTCAGACAATCCTTTATCTTGATGAACATTCTGCATAGAACTTGTCCCTCCACCTCGAACTGGAGGAGACGTAAGAGCAGTATCAAATCCACGATCTCTATTTCCATACTGCATGTTCCACTCCTGTTTACCAGTATGATCATATTGACTGGAAACCCTTTCTGGAATATACCTCTGCATGGAATCTTCCCTTGAGCCATGTGTTATCCGATCAGGCATAGGACTAAAGCCATTCATCCCAGATGCAACTCTATGGGGATCACCAGGACTTGGTATATTAGCTGATGGGGTTATTGGAGCAGTTGTCTGTCCCCTAAAAGACCTTGCAAGTCCACCTTGAGGTCCAAGTGTAATATCATCTCCATGGGACCGCTGGGTCAGGGGAAGTGATAATGCCCTATTCTCAAATGAATTTCTATCATCCAGCCGAGAATCTTGACCACCGTAATCCCGCATCTGGGGAGACATAGGTCGGAACCCACTCATCTGAGAGCTTGGAGAAGGCAATATACTAGGACCTCTAGGAGAAAAATCAATTTGTTGGCCTCTTCTAACAGAAGAACTCAAGCCGGGGGCACGAGAAATCCTACTAGCTTGGGCTTGTCTTTCTTGAGCTGCATCTCTATGCACCTCTTCAATCTTCTTTGGTCCTTCAACTTTTCTCCTCTGCTGCCAATTATTCTTCCTAAGATCGATTGCATCTTTCAACATAAACCTTACCCTGGAAGATAGTTTCATGTTGATTGACAAGTTAGCCATCCAAGCAAAATAAGCATCCATGTGCACCTTGGCTTTTACATGATCTATCATCTCACCAATTGTGCTCATTAATTTACATAAAGCTTCAATGTTTTCCTCATCAGGATTCTGATTCTCAGTCTCACCTAGCAAATTTTTTATGCACTCGTGCATTATCCTCTCTGTCAACATTTTCTTCTTGTACAACTCTCCAATTAGTCTAATGTTGCCTAACATTCTTCTCCGTGCTTTTAGTCTTTTCTCCTCTCTTTCCTCATCTGAGAGTTTTGTTTCGCCTTCCCCATCAGTTACATTAGCTTCTTGTTCCTCTCGCTTTCCTCTCTCAAATTCTTCCTGACACTTGTTTAAAAGCAATCTCTTAAAAGTAATTTTTTCATTGTCTATGCTCAGATCAGGAAGCTCAGCAGAGAGGTGAGAACAGAAGTTTGCATACATCTCACAAAAAGTGGGTTCCATCAAAGCCTTATCAAAAATTTGTGAAATAACACCATTAAGTGTCGTCACATTGTCAATTTTGACATCTTTAACTTGCTGGAACAATTTTTCAAAGTTCTGGGGAGTAAGCTTGTTTAGAATTGCTTTCAACTGTCTTTGCTTTGCTTGTTCCTCATCCGTTACCCTACCAACTTCATACTTCTTTTCAGCTTTATGCATCACTTGTAATGGAGAGTGAGGAGAAGGCATCAAACCCTTCTGGAAAGCAGTTCCTCGCTGCCACCTGTCAGCATCAACACCATTTCTTTGCATACCTTGAGAACCAACTGAATGCAACGGCCCTGCAAGGATACCTCCAGCATACTGCAGTGAGGTTGGTGCATGGGGGTTCCTCAAAACCCCAAAATTACCTCCTTGATTAGGACGGAATCCCATAGCATTACTACCATAAGCCATGTCTAGTCGCATATCCCGTGATTCCCGTCCAGTCACAAGTGGTCCAGGTAATTTACTCCACTTCTCTTCATCTCCCATGACACTACCACGGCGTTCTGGTCTAGAGCCTCCAGATGGTCTATCAATAATCCTGCCAGGACTTGGGTATGGTTCATTAGTAACATCAACAGTAGAACCCATCAATACTTCCGCAATATCAGATGCAATTGCAAAACCTTCAGGAAGGTCAGTGTATAGGTCCGCAAATTTAAATAAAAAATCTCTTGAATACTTTTTGGTTGTCATTTCATCACAACCTTCAGCATAATTATTGAATGCCCGTACAACTTGCTTTCCATTTTCTGGAGATTCCAGCTTTGGACTTGAAACATCAACAGCATCCTCCCAATCATCGGGCTCAACTTTAACCTGATCACCTTCCTTGACTTGCACAATGTCTTGCACCACCTCAGCAGTAAAGGGTTTTGAACTATCAACAATGTTTCCTTCGATGCTTTGATTGCTTTCCACATATGTGCAATTTTCTTTCTTTTCCTCTGTACCCTTATATGCCACATACAAATCAGAGGTTGCACCTGCAGCGTCTGCCTTTTTATATATTTCTTTTTTCTTCTTTTTTCTAGCAAGAGTACTTTTTGGCAAATCTTGGTAAACCAAAGATTTCTCCTTAGCAATTGATGTAGTCAAGCTAGTGTCGTCATTTTCATCTTTGTGTTTTGAAGTAGCCTCAGAAGGACACACATGAGATTCAGATCCAGACTCCTCATCAACAACGGAAGTTGTTGGAGAAGTTATTTCTTTAGTACCCATATGAAGATCTTGGGTAGATACACCTATCACCAAGGGGGTGCCCTTGGAATTCATGTCATTTATATCTAAACTGGATGATAAAGAACTATCAGCCTCATTGTCAACTTCACTGGAACATGTAGCAGATTCATTAACCTTGCCCTGAGTAATTTTTACTGAACTACCCTCATTGATGGAAATAGCTCTCTGTAGACAAGGCTCTTTGGTTTGATTAATGAACTCAGAAGATTCTGAACGAATGGACTCTGATTGTGTCTTGGAATTGTTGCTGTCTTGTACAACATCATGCAACTTTACTTCTTTCTCATTTTTACTCGTGGTTTCAGGCACTGTATTGTTCTCTTCACTCTCTGTATCAAGAGGTTTGGAAGACTCTTCTATATGAGCGTCAACAGCTTTGGCATCAATATCATCTACGGTAGATCCCCCAGCAGATTCATCTCCAGTTTCTGGAGGCTGCGAAGGCAAGCCTAAAACAGAAGTAGACAGTCTGGCAACCTACAAAACTCTCAAAGTAACAGGAATTTGCTTAGAGCCACCAAAACAGACAGTTTATTTAACAAGTGAGAAATAAAATAGTAAAATACCTGATCCTGCACAGACGAAGGGTCTATATCGCCTGGTTTTTTCTGCTGCACTTTGATGGCATCAGGGGATAATGCTTCAGAACTGCCCACTGGCACATCTGTAGAACCCTTATCTGAAGTTGTGATTACAGGAGTCAAGCTGGGCGCTTCAAAAGAAGAACCTAAAACTACAGTAGAATGCATACTAGCTTCAGGAATTGATGATGCATGGGTTGATCCATAACCCTGCTTTGGTTGAAGCATAGAACTCTGAGTAGAAGCCTGAGAATCTTTTTGAGGGTGAACTGAAGCAACTACATGCGACTTTGCATGTTTCTGGGAATCTTTGCTGGTGGGTGAACTTACCAAAGCTAACTGGTCCCTTTCCCCTGGTATTCCAGGAGCAGGTTTTACTGTCACCTGGTCCTTTTCCCCTGGAGTGCCAGGAGCTGGTTTGATTGTCACCTGCATTTAAATCATGAAGTTTTTGACATCAGCAACTATATTTTACCTTTTTTAGGCAATGCCTGCAATCAACAATTATAGGGTGAATCTCTAAGAATAATAGTAAAAGAGTGAATCACTAACCTGATTATAAAATCTTGTTGCCTGAGGACTCTGGGAATTCTTTGGTGGAAGAGAACTTGGAGGTTGGAAGTATACTGAACTGTTATTGTAGGAATTCGGATAATAGTTAATTGGAGTTGGTGGGAATGATGATAGAGGCTGTGATTGAGGAGGCATGCTGGGATGTGATCTGGGACCAGGTGATCCATCAAGCCTTAATTCTTCATGAGTGTCTGGGTGAGTTATCTTTACAGTTTTTCGAAGACTACTAAACTTTCCAGCCTGTTGTTGAGGAAATTGTGGAGGAATATTCATTCCCATATTTCCCAACTGTGGAGGCATCTGGGGGTTTATTCCAGGAGCAAAACTTAAACCTTGTCCTTGATGCATGATCCCTTGAGATGACATTGGATGGGGCGGTAGACCTGTGACAAACATTGGCTGCTGTAATGAAGGATTTCCAAGTAGAGGCATCGACATTTGAATTGGCAAAGACGAGGCAGACATGGTCTGAGATTGAATTTGACCATGGCCCCCATATGGAACAGGAACCTGAGGCTGAGCTGGGTGAAATGGCATTTGCATATGCATCCCAGTCAAAGGATGAGGTGAAGGCTTTAGAGTTTGTGTCAGTGGGGGTGGACCAGAAGAAGGCATGTCCCTCTTGGACCTGGAGTGTACCGGACCCTCAAAGTTACTATATTGATCAACCTTCCCTGAATCCTTTTTAAATTGGTCAACCTTCCCTGCATCCTTTTTTGCTGGTGGTTGCACAGATGTAGATGGATTTGGCAATGCAGGCCCAGGTTTCAAAGAGTTGAGGCGAGCCTTCCAGAAAAAAGAAAAAAAAAAAAGTATTGAAGAGAATAAATAAAAAAGAAAATCAGAGCCAAACTAGCAACCTTTAAGTATGATCATGTAATAAACAGAAAACAACAGGCTATATCCTATACGCATGGTGATAATTAAGTAATAATCAGCAATCTGTATGAGAGGCAGATTAGATATTTTATTCACTACCAAACAAAGCGGAGAACTGCTAACCTGGCTACGTTTCTGCTCATCCAAGTTTGGCGGTGCTGAGCTTGTTCGAGCAGGAACCTAAAGATAAGCATGGTGTAAAGAAGACCTCAATTCCTTAAGAGAGAATGAAATTTATAAATATCAAACTTCATGGCTCAAGAAAGTTGAACATACCTGCATCCCATTCATGAAACTAGGATTTAACGACCCAAACTGAAGAGGGAAGGACTTAGATCCATCTCCTGGAGCTAAATCATGAAAAGACACATGAGTATCAACAGGTAGCTAGAACTTGAATCAAATAAAAAAATAAAAAAGTAACAAATAAAAAACCTTTAGAAGTGCCTGGTGCATTAGGGTCTGGACCAGCAGAGGAATTGGAGGGTGGAGGTCTAGGTACAGCTCGGTTAATTTTTTGTGTCGGCGCATTACTGACATTAACAGGAGTACCCAAAGGAGGGACACCTGCAGTAGTAATAGGCGCAGCATCTAACACTTCTGCAATAAGAATGAGAACGACAAGAATTACTCAACTATAAAGAAGCAAAAGGTACAATTAAAAAGACAGTTTCCCACTGCCATCCCTCACCATAACTACCATCAAAAAATTAAAAAATAATGGCATACAAAAGCCACTGGGCCAATTCTGCCAACATATTGATTATAAAATCAATTATAACTTTTTTTCAAGGAGAAAACCTTTCCAAAATTCTTACATTGTAGACTTTTAAGCAAACAAAAATTGTAACTTGACCATTCCAACCCCCCTGGAAAGGAAGAACTCACAGGACTTAACTCAAAACAAGTTACAATAAAATTTAGCAAAAAAAAGGAGCAATTTGTATCAAATACCACTTAATGGCTGTTCTTGGTGAGCACCATTCTGCACTCCTCGAGCAGAGCTCCCACTTGGATCACTTGCTGCCCTATATCCTCCTTGTGCATTATTATACTTCTTGTTGAAGCTAACCAAAAAAAGTAACATAAAAAAACAAAACAAAACAGAAAATAAAAAAAATAAAAAAATTTGTATACAAACCCTGCCTTCAAACATAGCCATGTATCCACGCAAATAAAACCTAACTTACCTTCTATTGTAAGACGAGGAGGGACTAGGAGCAGGGGCCGAGCCACTGCCGCCTCCGCCGCCGCCGCCTTTACTACCGCGATACTGATTGAAGCTGCCGGATCGTCCAGGCTTCCTATTCTGATAAGACTCGCGACTTTCCGACCTCGATTGATTATGGGACATATATCCAGAACGTCGACGACAGCAGTTTTACTGTGCACGCACGCGGATCAGCCGATCAAAAAGCACCACAGCAATTGCATTGACGGAATCGAAAAAGAGGAAAAATCAAACATCAATAACCCTCGAATAAAGCAAAAACTAAATGAAAATCCATAAAGTTTCGAGCTTTCCACTTCCTGAAGTTACCTGGAGTGGAAGGAAGTGAGGCTGTGCAAAAATTAGGGCTTTAATGTCAGTGGCGATCGGCGGCAACCAGAAGCACCACCGCACCATACGATATACAAACAGCGAGCAGAGAAGATGTGAGCGAGCGTTTGTGTTGTTGTTTGGTGCGTACAAATACAGAGAGAGAGAGAGAGATAGAGAGCATATATAAGTATACAACTTTAGAGAGAGAGTGTTTAATCCGTATTTAGTTCACAAATTAGTATATTTACGGAGTAGTATATATATTAAGGAAAATACTATTATACCGTATTCTTTTACCAAATATGGAGTGCTTAAACTCAATTGCACGCTAAAGTGATATTTTTTTTTTAAGTCGTGAAAGGAGGGGGGACCCCTGGGGAGTTGCCTTAGCTGGACTCCACCACTCTACGGACACACGTAACGTGCGCCAAGTCGTCAAAGAAGACATCCCTGCAATTCGCTGGGCAGTCAAGAAATGTCGTTGTCGCATCTCGGTACATTGCACCACTCAACGCCAGACAATCAGCCACTCTGTTTTGCTCTCGGTAGATCACTTGGAACGATATCTTCCAGTCTCTTGTAATCCAACCTCTTATCGTGTTGATATGCTCCCAGACCGGTCCTTGCCCCGGCACGCCGCTCTGAACCCACTGCACCACGTTCTTAGCATCCGTTTGGATCTCTATGTCACGAAAACCTTACTGCCATGCCCATCTAAGTCCTTCAGCAATAGCTTCCGCTTCAACCCATGAGGGATCACTATACGATGCTCCCCGCATGAAACCCACAATCCACTCGCCCTTCCTGTTCCTCAAGACACCTCCCATACCAGCCCTATTTAGCCTAGTTTTGACA
The DNA here is from genome assembly GCF_003576645.1 of Ipomoea triloba. Lineage (NCBI taxonomy): Eukaryota > Viridiplantae > Streptophyta > Magnoliopsida > Solanales > Convolvulaceae > Ipomoea > Ipomoea triloba. The sequence goes on along the minus strand of NC_044926.1, from coordinate 785,387 downwards.
CTCCCATCAGTGTTTAACGTAACATGGTGAGTCGTGGACGCTATCCACCTTAGTCTGACCTTTTTGTGTCGTTCCCCTCTGTTAGTATTTCCATTCGGACGAGCAAACGCCCGGTCGATTTCTTCCTCTGCTTCTCTGATCCAATTGCTCTTGCGGTGAATATCCATCTCTTGTTCTTTGAAGACTCTCTCGCATCTCCATCGCCATAACCACCAGACAATAATGGTGAAGCGTCTAGGCCAATCGTCTCCTTCAGCCGCGTCGTTCCCGCTGGTGATATTGACGATAATCCACTATCGGAAATCAAGCTGTCTCCACCTCCTCCGTGTTGTTGTGGATGTAAACACCCTCCATATCTCCTTTGCATTGGTGCAGCTCCTTAGAATATGCTCCGTGGATTCCGTCATCCCAGAGCAGGCTCCGCAACTATCGTTCTCTGTTAAACCTCGGCGCTTCCGCTCCGCATTTCCCATGATCCGATCATGAATGATCGTCCACAAGAAGGTCTTGTATTTATTTGGTACTTTGATCTTCCACAGCTTACTCCAAACCGTGCCCTGCATGGTATGTGTGTAGTCATGGATCAACTCAAACGCGGAGGTAACAGAAAACTTACCTGATGCTTCACGCCTCCAGTAGACCTCGTCATTCCCCTCATCCTCGCACAGTGTGACACTACGTAGTTGTGATCTGATTGTGTCAGGAAGAGACACTAGTTTCTCCCATTTCCATCCTTTAGCTTGATCCCAGTAATCTCTCACCATGTCGTCATTGAAATCTGGTGCTGCATGGGTAGAGTCTGATTGGTCAAGTGCCTGCTCTTGAATCCATGCATCTCTCCAGAAACGGGTATTCTTCCCATCCTTTACATGTATTCTGCTGCCCTTCATGACAATAGGCCATGCCGCAACAATTCCCCTCCATGCGTTCGAGCAAATTTGTTTTTTACTAACCACGTCCAAACCTGATTTCCCATGGGCATATTTCTCCTTGAGAACTTTTACCCAAGGGCTTTCCTTTCGTTGAATGATTTGCCATCCTAGTTTAGCCATAAAGGCCATGTTCATGTCTTTAGCTGCTCTAATTCCCAGCCCACCTTCGTTTTTAGGTTTTGTGACATTTTCCCAGCACATTAAATGGCATTTTCTGGCCTCGGGGGTCCCTCCCCAAATAAACCTTCGAATCCTCTTATCAATCTCCTCCCATACACCGGCAGGCATAAGGGTTGTTTGCATTCCATAGTAAGGGATCGTTTGAAGCACTGATTGTGCTAAAACTTCCCTACCTGCTAACGTTAGGAATTTTGTTTTCCAACCGTTTAGTCTCGCATCCATCTTTTCAAGCATCGGAGAAAAGAGGTTATTTGTGAGTCTTCCATGGAGCGTTGGAACTCCAAGGTACTTGCCAAGATTGGTTGTCACGGGGATACCAACAATGGCGGAGATCCTTTGAGCTTCCTCGTTGTCCACATTTCTAGAGAAGAAAATCTGGGACTTGCTCAGACTGACCCTTTGCCCGGAGGCCTAGCTGAATCTTTCCAGGCACTTTGAAATTATGGCAATTTGTTCCTGCGAAGCTTCAGCAAACAAGACAAGGTCATCAGCAAAAAATAAATGAGTAAGGAGAGGGCCATACCTTGAGAGGCGGATGCCTTTCCAATTTCCCTGGTTTACTTCGTTTTTGATTGTATGACTCAGTCGCTCCATGCAAAGAACGAATAAATAAGGGGAAATTGAATCCCCTTGACATATACCCCTAGACGGGTTAATTTGGTCAAGATGTTTCCCATTCCATACGATTCTCATTCTGGGAGACTCCACACAAGACATAATGTTTCTCACCCACTCAGTAGACAACCCGACCTCCTTTAGGGTATCCTAGATGAAATCCCAATTAAGCCTGTCATACGCTTTCTCGAGGTCAATTTTAAGGACCATAAACCCTTTCTTTCCTTGTCTGTTTCGCATAGAGTGCATGACTTCCTGGTATAGCAGAATGTTGTTAGTAATTTGTCTACCCGGCACGAAGCTGCTTTGTTCCTGTCCAATTAGATGTCTCAGAATAGGCTTCAACCGGTTAGTCATCGCTTTAGTTATGACTTTGTAAATGACGTTACAAAGGCTAATCGGGCGGTATTGACTAGCATTAGTAGGGCAGGTGTTCTTTGGAATGAGGGCAATCCAAGTATCATTCATTCCCTCTTCCAGCACCCCTGACTTTAGAAACATATCAACCTGCTTGAAAACTGACTTCCCAACCACCGGCCATGCTTTTTGATAAAACATAGCATGAAATCCATCCGGGCCTGGAGCCTTTAAAGCTCCCATCTCAAACAAAGTTGTCTTGATTTCTTGCATAGAGAACTCCGCATTGAACACCCTCCAATCCTCCTCGCAAAGCGTCGGGAACTTGCCTTGAGGGATAAGAGAGACATCCACCTCCATATCTTTGGTAAAGATTTGAGTAAAATAAACATGTATAGCCCTTTCGATCTAGAGATCATCCGACATTGGATTGCCATCCTCGTCCAAAAAATTAAAACTCCCTTTTTTAGCCTTCTTACACTTCGTAGCAGCATGGTAGAACTTAGTATTGCGATCCCCAGAAACAATCCATTCTTCCCTCGCTTGTTGGAACCAGAGAATCTCCTCTTGATGAAGGGTATCTTCAAGTTCCTGTTTTATTTTCCTTTCAAGTTTGAAAAGCCCGCCGTGTCTTGTTTGTTATATTTGTTTTTGGACACCATCCAACCTTCGCAGCAACCTGTTTTTTCGATGGTGGATGTTCCCAAACACAGTCTTGTTCCATTCTTTCATCTTACTGGCCATAGCGTCTTTGTTTTGCCAGACTGATCCTTCCTTATTCCAGTTGCGACTAATGAACTCGGTGAAATCATGGTGATTCGTCCACGCACCTTGAAACATAAAATTATTAATGAAGGTCTTCCGTTTCGCATCGATGTTAACCAATATAGGGGTGTGATCCGATCCGAAAGTAGTTAGATGGGAGACAGTTGTATCCTTGACAAGGTCGAACCAATCCAGCGAACATAAAGCCCGATCCAGTCTGGCGCCCTTGAACGTCCCCTCCTCCTTCCCTTGTCTCCACGTGAATTTCTGACCCGAAAAGCCAAGGTCAATTAGAGCTTCACTAAAGATCCAGTTTTTAAAATCCGCATTCCTGTGATTCCCCGGATTGTTAGGACTGGAGCACTCCTCATTACTAACAATGGCATTAAAATCCCCAGCGATCAACCAAGGGTGATTAATTTGAACTTTGTTCCTGCATAGCGAACTCCAGAGTTTACGACGTAGGTGAGGGGCCGGGCTTCCATACACGACCGAGAAGTTCCACGTTCTCCCCGTTGCTTCCACAACTGCCGTATGTACAAATTGAGGATGAGATGAAAGAATATGAACCTGTAGCGAACTAGACCACAGAATCTAGATTCCCCCACTGAATCCTAGGGCTTCCACTCTCGCCCACTTCTCAAACCCGAGCTGGTTACAGATAGAATCCGCGGTGATCCCGGAAGTCTTGGTTTCGACCAGGCAAAGGATTTCCGGGTAATACTTGCTAAGCATCCACTTCGCAGCCCTAAGGAAGTCCTTAGAAGCTGCACCTTGGCAGTTCCATATAATAGCCTTCATGGGAGACAAAAACAAGCAAGAACGAGAAAACAAAAAGAACACACAAAGAAAGAAACACACGGAAAGAAAAAACGACATCGAAAAAACAAACCACGGAGGAAAACCACCTCAAAGTTCCACCTCCATCGCAGCGTCATCCAACGCCTCCAGACTCACCGAATCACCCAACTGCTCCTCCTGCAGCTGTTCCTCCCTCTGCTCGTCGTCAGGTGGATCACCAAAGTGCTCCTAGAAGAAAGTTGTTCCCTCCATGCACTCAGGGCCATTATCATTTTCCGTCTCAAGGACTTGAATCGATTTAGACCCGGTTTTATCACCCATGACCAAAGTATGTTCTGATGCAGCGCCAGCTTGATTTCTCTGAGCCACTTGGGCTTGGTTTCTCTGAGCCACTTGGGCTTGGTTGCTTCTATTTCTTCTTGTGTTTGACTCTCCGATTTCGGGCTGCCTCTTATGCTTCCCATGTTGGTTATTTCCCATTATTTGTTTCTCTGAGACTTGGGTCGTAGGCCTTTTCCCTTTTGCTTGGCCCGTTTGTGTTGTTCCCTGAGTCCTGCTTTGGTTCTCCAGTTGTTCTCCCGCTAATTCCTCCTCAAATTGGTCCTCTTCACTCGCATTGGTGTCACCAAGACTTACATATCTCGACCCAGATTGGGCGTTGATGTTTCTTCCTTTATTGGTTTCCTGCTGATTCCTTTTTCCATTCTCCTTACCCCCTTGATTCCTATTACCCTGATTCCTAGCATAATTCCTTTTTTGTTTTGGAGCAATCATCCACAACCCATAATCAACCGTTAGCTCCGGCCGTATTATGGTAGTTTCCATATGTGGGGAGGTATTACCATGCGCATCACTTTTTTGACCGTTAACGGTGCCGGGGTTGTTCGCCGGTCGCTGTTCACCGCCGTTTTCCGGCGTTTGAGTGGCATCTTCTCCATGGTTTAAGCGGCATCCTTCCGTGGTGTGACCATACGTTCCACAACTGAAACAAATGAGGTGTAGACCTTCGTAAACAACCGGACGGACTCTATTTCTTAGCGTGAATTTGGCAAGCAGTGGTTTGGTGATATCCACTTCAACACAGACTCTTGCAAAGCTTGCTCTCGAAACCAGACTCGTGGCGGTGTCAATATTGATAGGACGACCAATCTTCGCTCCAACCCTCATCAGAAATTTGTGGTCATAGTATTCAGTTGGAAGGCATGGGAACCGAATCCAGACTATCATGCTCTCCGTTTTATCTGTGAAAGGATCAAAGTTGGGCATCCATTCTTTGACTATGAGATAATGGTCGAGTACCATCCAAGGACCTCCGAATTTTGCGAACTCGTAGTCATCCACGAACGCAAATTTGACCAAGAAATAACCATTGTCCACGGACACAACTTCCATCTTCGCCGTTGGTCTCCATAATGTCATAAGCCTTCTCTGGAGATACCCATAGCCCACGCTTCGACCCATAACCTTAACGATTAGTGTCTGTTTCCATTTACTACGTAAACGGATTTTCTCTTCTTTCGTGAGTCGAATAACTAGGCATGTTGGATCCACATCATCATCGGGTTCTGCTTCATCGTCAGACACCAGATCGAGTTCCTCCGCTGTCGCTTGTTGGTTTTGCGTAGATTCATTTGCCACGATCTGCTTGAACGATAGCGCAGCAGGTTGCTTTTCCACCAGGTCCCCGATAGCACTGGCCCCAGCCTCGCCCATTGGTGACTCCGTAGATGTCTTCGTCTTCTTCGTACTTCGGTCAAGTTGGTCCTGTTCCTCGCTGTTCATCGAGAGAGGATTTTCGCCCATTGGTAGAAACTATAATACAATCAAGTTGTTTTTGCACGCTAAAGTGATATTACTTCTTACTATATAAATAATAATAATACGCAGTGGAGTCAACTGTTGACTCTTTATGCTTCAGTAGGTTGAGAAAGTAGTTATGAACATATACTACATTGTAACAGAGTCAGTAGTACAAAAAAAAAAAAAAGTAGGAGGAATTTTTTAAAGATATCAATCTCGTCGACAGCCAGAAGTCTAATCCTTCGTCCCAACGGTCAGCATACTAAGTGGTAGGGGGCATGCCAAATGCTGTATTTTTAGTTGAATTTATTGTTTTTATAATGTAATATACATCTATTATGTTATTTACGATTCATAATCATCTAATAATAATAATATGACAAGCTAACAACTATATTTTCTTTTGTCGCTCTCTAATAAAAAAATTTACTATTTATAATTAATTGGTCAATATATGAATAATGCAATTCAAACGTGTACAGGTACAGTCAAACAACGTTGTCTTCTAATCATAATATGATAGTTGTATTTTATTTTGTCGTTATCTGATAGTGCGTGTATGTATAAGTAGCATGCCAGTATATGAGCATAACTCATTAGTTACGATTAATAATCTTCTAATAATCTAATAATAATAATATGACAGCTATATTTTCTTTTGTCGCTCTCTAATAAAAAAATTTACTATTTATAATTAATTGGTCAATATATGATATAATGCAATTCAAACGCGTATAGGTACAGTCAAACAACGCTGTCTTCTAATCATAATATGATAGCTATATTTTATTTTGTCGTTATCTGATAGTGCGTGTATGTATAAGTAGTATGCCAGTATATGAGCATAACTCATTAGTTACGATTCATAATCATCTAATAATAATAATATGACAGCTATATTTTCTTTTGTCGCTCTCTAATAAAAAAATTTACTATTTATAATTAATTGGTCAATATATGAATAATACAATTCAAACGCGTATAGGTACAGTCAGACAACGCTGTCTTCTAATCATAATATGATAGTTATGTGTTATTTTGTCATTATCTGATAGTGCGTTAGTGCGTGTATGTATAAGTAGTATGCCAGTATATGAGCATAACTCATTAGTTACGATTCATAATCACATAATAATAATAATATGACAGCTATATTTTATTTTGTCGCTCTCTGATAAAAAATTTACTATTTATAATTATTTGGTCAATATATGAATAATACAATTCAAACGCGTATAGGTACAGTCAGACAACGCTGTATTCTAATCATAATATGATAGTTATGTGTTATTTTGTCGTTATCTGATAGTGCGTTAGTGCGTGTATGTATAAGTAGTATGCCAGTATATGAGCATAACTCATTAGATCAATAGATTGTTTAAGGGACAAGAGACTAACATTCGAACTCAAGAGCGTCTACACTTGACCGAACATATTACTTTGTATAACAGTTGTACCTATATCTTATAAAAAAGACATATTTAAAATAATATTATTAATTCATGAAAATAGCTCATAAAAAACATATCCAAAATACTATAATATCTAACATTTTTTGCACGAATTTATCGTGGCAATATGCAACTCAAATTATGTAAACCCACATGTTATTATAATTTTATCATTATAAAACTAACTAGTATTGTACCCGTGCATTGCACGGCTGTATTTAATGGTTCAATTAGAAGGCTAATAAATAGTTCCTAACGTATATTAAAAGAATATTTTGATTAACAACATTCAGAAAATAATAAAAAGTTCATCGTACATAACATAAGTACTAAATATTAATGACTTGCAACCCAATTGCAAACTTATTATAATTTTATCATTATAAAACTAATTTGAATTTTACTTGTAGTTGTGTGAGAATTATCTATGAGCCCACCCTATTTATTATACCAAACGCACCCCAAGGCAAGAAGCTTCGAAACTTGAAAAAGTTGAAAGAACTGAAAGGAATGGGCTGGACTTACAGTCCGGGCCCTAAATCCACGAAATGGGCTTCGTGTTAAAATACCCAATAGGCCCACCAAACATTGCTTACAAAATGCCCGAATATATATTCCAATGTTTCTTCAACAACAGGAATTCTAGGGTTTCGCTGCCGCTTGCACCTCTCCTTCCACAGCAGCCTGCACTCTCAGCAGCGTTCTTCTAGCTCATCAATATGGTATTTTCCAGAACTCTCCCTTTTCTGCATGAAATTCTTATACACAAAGCTTTGTTCTTGGTAACAACGTATATATGAAAGCTGCTGGGCGATCTGTATCTGTCAATTGAATGTAATTTGGTTCTGATTGTCAGTGCGATGTGTTTGTGAGTTATCTTAGCAGTTATTATTGTAAAGAACAAGGAATTGGAAGAATATGATGCGTAAATTGACATTGTCTATAGTTGGAAACAGAAGGGAAATGCTTTTTTTTTTCCCCTAGAGTTTGATTTTACTTTTAGCTTTAATTTTTATTTTATGGTTCATATTAATAGACCTAGATAGAAAATTCTTTCCATTGGAAAGTGGCTGGAGCATGGCATTGAAGTGATATGCATGATTCTTGATCAGTATTTAGTAACCAATCTGTAATTTCAAAATTGAGCTGAGCCAGGACATTATTTGTGGGCCTACACTGTACAGAATTGTTGGAGAGTCTATGGTTTTGCTATATTTTGCTGCTAAAATTTGTTGTTTTAAGCTCATCCAGATATTGTGTATTTTATGCTTTGTGAGGTGTTATGGAGTGTATTCCCATATGGTCTTCAATTACTGCATTAAAATGATTTATTTTGCTGTTCCCTTTCATTTCTGTTAAATTGAAGTTTTTTACTTTATGCAGACTAAGAGAACCAAGAAGGCTGGTATTGTGGGAAAGTATGGTATGTGTCCACCACTGTATGAATACTCATTTTTCGGTGTTTGGTTTGTAAGTGTATATGATTTGGATTGTGTATGCTTGTCAATCGCTTAGGTACTCGTTATGGTGCCAGTTTGAGGAAGCAGATCAAGAAGATGGAAGTCAGCCAGCATAGCAAGTACTTCTGTGAGTTTTGTGGCAAGGTAAGTCCGTTGTTTTTCATGATTGGAGTTTTTTTAACTACGGAGTATACAATAAAATTGTTAAATTCTTTTTTTAATCCTGCAGTATGCTGTTAAGAGAAAGGCAGTTGGAATATGGGGATGTAAGGACTGTGGGAAAGTCAAGGCTGGTGGTGCATATACACTAAAGTAAGGTTCCCAGATTTGCCGTGTTTTTGGTTTACCATTCCCTTCTACCACTCCCTTCTACGTTCTAACCCAGTTCCTTTATCTTTTGTAGCACCGCTAGTGCTGTGACTGTCAGGAGCACCATCCGAAGGCTGCGTGAGCAGACTGAAAGCTAGATCGTTTTGATGGAATACATGTTTGAGCTGTGCTGCACAATATGTTGGATTTTAGAACCAATGTTAAAGCCCAAATTTTGATTTTTGTTAAACTAAGTTCTGTATTTTTGAATGTGTTTTGGTCAAATTTAGTTATGTTTTTATACTGTTTTCATTCTCTTCTGCCCTACCGTTATTGGTTATCCAGTCTAGGCTTGGAATGCCATACTGAAAGAGATCTTGTTAAACATTGTAGAAGAATTTGACACCTTATGGCAAGATAATTTGTTTCAAAGTTTTAAGCTTGTTTTTGGTAAAACAAAGTAAAACACAAACTACTTAAATACTGACTTTGTTATAATATACTATCTAATACATAATTATTTTTTATTTTCTCAACTTACTAAAGCAAAAAGAATCAAATTTGAGTTCGAGCCCACGCTTCGCAATAAGATGATCTTGTAGAAGAATTGTTCTATATTTTATGTGCATTTTTTCCCATGATCTGCATTTGCATCTGCTTTTACATGTACTTGAAGCAATGGGGATCTTTAAAAAAAAACTAAGGGAAAGGATCAAGAATCTGAATGCTACTTCCATAGAAAGATGCACAAGGTGGGAAGGAAAGTAACATACATTCCAATATAGTTCATGATGAGATTTGAGGCACAAATTTGCTCAACAGACTGAGTATGGGGATACTATTTCTTCTTATCAATCAAACAATTTTTTTTTCATACTGTATTTTACCTGGCTGATAACATCTTGTACATGAATGAAGCCAGGTAAAAAGCATCTCTTTGGCAGAAAAATGAGATCTCTACACAGTGCATTCTCGTACTTCATTTTTAAGACTTGTGAAGCTTGAAGCCGAATACCCTTGGAACATAGCTCTGAGATGGTTTCTGAGGCTTAAGGTGTCCATAGGTCATCAAAAAGAGGTGAGGAAATGTTGTTCCAAAATAAGCTCCATCGATATCTTAGCTAGTGAAGGAAATCCAATTGAGTTACTCCGTATAAATTAAAAATGGAAATGGAATGCAGAATAACAAATATTTTTGTCCATATGTTTTTTTCCCCGGTAACATGGAAAGTGTGAATATCAAGTTGGCATGCAAAATTACTAAAGAAAAGTAGAAGCAATGGGAAGATGTAAAAAGAATATACTAAAAGACAACGCAATTGGAGGATACTGCCTTGGTACTTTGATCGTGGATAGTAGATGTCTTCGCACTTGGGGCAATATATTTTGACAGTGCTTGATCGCGGAATGTCTGACTGTCCAACAGGGAGGCAAGGCTGGCCACAGCAGAAAACTCGTGGGCATCTCCCAAAGTCATAGTTTTTGTACTTCTCTAGCTGAAAATTTTCAACCACAAATAGCATCAAGAATTTAATCAAAAGGTCAAAATAATACTCTGCTGCCAATTCAACAAGTAATGTATCTTCAACAGCACTTTACCATCGCAGCCATTCCCTTGCTAGTTAATATGTATCGCACATGAATAAGACCATATAACATCTCTGCTGCCGATTCAACAAGTTCATTCTGCTCTTCAGTAAACATATCACCTACACATCCATAACAGAGACAATAAAGCCACAGGCCTTTTTATATGACTACCAAAAAATAGGGGCCATTACCCAATTACTCATAAATTTAGGCTCCAAAGGAAGTTAGACCAAACTCCTAAAAAGAGAAAAAAATAAAAGGTGAAGAATAATTTGATCAACCAGGACAAGAATCTCATTTCCTTCTTCCTTTATAGAGCGATTTCACTTGGAAGTACAGAGTATATCTTATTCTAGCTCTATACATAAGAGTCTTATCAACAGTAATATGGTTTTAAAATATATAATCTACAATACTTACCATGTGAGGATTCAACATCAAGAATAAGGTCAAGTGCATAATCGTAGTATGGAACTTGACTGCTCAACCCACAAAGATTGAAATCATCTTGAATATATTCATCATCAACCTCACAGAAGAATTCGTTTCCTCGGAGGTTGCAGAACCATGAAATCCACGATGTATCATCCCCATCAGAACCACTAACATCAGAATCTTCACTGTCTGTTTCAGATTCCTCTGCATAATAGAAAAACAATTTAACTATTAGCTATTTACCATATATGAGGCAATGAAGCAAATATAAGTATTGCAGAAAGCTGCCACATGATATTAACAAAAAGAAATCCAACAATAATAAGAGGTGCCACTGAAAAACATGTAACAGTTACGTTGCAAATATGCCACATACAAATCTTTGATGTGAACTCACAGATAATTGCCTGTAACTCTGTAAGGAAGAAAATTGATCTTTAAGGTGATAATACAGTGCCAAGCAAGCATGTTTAATAATGTAATTTAATGGTAGAATGGAATAAGGAGTTTGCAGTGCTAACAGCAGTGAAAGACATTATCTTTTAAGACCTCGTCTTTTTCACATATTGCTAATAGTTTGGTAAGGGAGTACTTAGAAATGACAACATATTTGCAAGAGTTTAAAAGCATAATGCAGCAGCTTGCAGATCCTATAATTCAGCAAAAGAGATTAAGCTGCATTTAACCGCACAAAAATCAAGCATTTACAGCAATTGAGTGAACATGTATCCAGAGGGGAGATTTTTGGAGCGAAGAATCTCACCAGAGCACTTGTTTTTGGCTGCAAAAGCAGAGGATGATCGATTGTCGCCGCGATGGTCGATTTGCTGCTGATGATGCTGATGCAATTTTCCGCCGGCGCCGGCGGCGATGGAGGACACTGCCTTCTCCTTGGAGGACTTGGAGGTGGAAGGCGACAACTTCTCCAAGTGCTTATCCAACGCATCGTTGATTCGCTTCCGATCCAACGCCCCGCCCACGATCTCCGACTTCGACGACCCTCCTCCGCCGCCGCGATCCCTGTACATGTCTCGCTTCTGCCTCGGACTATTACAGTGCTTCGTATCCAACAATATATTAGCGTAGCTACGTAGATATGCGGTATTTACAGGTGGGATTCCATGGGAGAGGGAAAAACCCTAGATATGGCAGTAAAATCGAAGGGGGAGTGAGGCTGAGAAAATCAAAAAGATTTTGAGAAGTTGAGATGCGAATAAAGTCATAAACTCTCTATGCATAATGTGTTAGAAAGAGACGGAGATAATTAGGGTTTCTTTGTCTACAGAGAGGACAGCCCTGTGTAACTTGTGAGGTTCTCTTTCTCTCTCCTTTTTATTTATTTAATTAATTGTTGTTTTTATTATAATTAATTTTTTGACAACTAATTAATTTTTGATATGCACTAAAAGTTTAATTTATGGAAAATCTCATTATTGGATAAGCTCGTAACCGTTACATTATGTTTCGAGTGAAACTTATACTGTGATCATATCTAGTAATTAGTAATAATCATACTGAGATAAACTACCTTATATTACTCGTGGATGACGGTTTCAAAGCGAGAAAAGACAATAAGTTGCTATTATATAGAATCGAGTTTAAAAACATGAACAAAGTGCTTTAACTAAGAATTAAGATGCATGATACATGTCAACTTGTTAGCTAGAGGTGTAAATAAGTACTCGCGAGCCACTCGATCAAAGTTGCAGCTCAAGCTTAGCCAGCTTCAAGTTCTATTATTTTAGGCTCGTGGCTCATCAAACCTCTCGCAAGCCCCACATATAGTATTGTGTATAAACTAATAGAAATTGAGAGCTTTGATGGCATTATTATTGTTTGAAGCTAAGGAGTATCACATTGTCATATGTATTAATGCAAGACTATAGTGCAATAAATTATTCAAATTTTACGTATTGTTTATCTACCGTATTAGAGAAACTCACCTGCACTATTAAGGAACTCAATAAATCTAATTATTACGTAATAGTTCAAAAATCACAAATAAAAAATATACCGCATTAGTTCACGCAAATTTTACTGTGGACTACGGTCCACAATGCATGGTGGTCCATGTATCAAAACGACGTTGTTTTGATTAATGGAAAAATGGCAGAAACGACATTTGTTTCGCGCCATTAACTCTGTGTATATAACATATTCAATTTCATTTCATATACACTACAGTTTCTTTTCAACACAGCTATAGTTTCTTTTCGATATAACTACAATTTCACTTGACAGTATACACTCAAATATGTAAAAATGTTATTCAATTTTCTTTCAACACAACTACAGTTTCTTTTATACTACACTGCAGTTTCCTTTCAACGCAACTACATTATCATTTCGATATAATTACAGTTTCATTGGACAATATAAACTGAAATATGTGAAACTGCTATTCAGTTTCATTTTATACACACTGCAGTTTCCTTTCAGCACAACTACAATTTCATTTTGATATAACTATAGTTTCATTTGATAATATAAAAACAAATGTGATGGAATATTATTTGAGATGAACCGTAATTTCATTTACGGAGCTCCATTAATATATAACGGCTGATAGAGATTATTTCCTCTTTGAATATTGTATGTATAATAGGTCGGCTCACCTGCCACTCCCGGGCTTCGTTGGAAGTTGGAACCCGACTGGATCAAACCTCTTGTGTAGCTCAGGAAGTCGGGTGAGGGGCGGCAGTGCGACACCATTACAGGCCTACTGGCCGCTGAATGGTAGTGTACGCGTAACCGCTTCACCTCTCACTGAGCTGCCGAGCTACTCGACCGTGAACCGGCCCGCCTAAATCTGACTTGTCACGTGTATGTCGTTGTTCCCGCCCGACATTGCGCCTATACATGTCCTCTACGTGCTCTCTATGTCGAGAGGACGAAACTTTTTATTTTTTTTCCCTCATCTATAAATACCGCATTTAATGAAGAGAGAAAGACTTTTTGACATGTTGCTCTAAGAATAGTTGATTCCTCGGATGTCTAAAGGTCCACTGCCCGATCTCCCGAGGTAAGGACCTCGACTCGACGTCACGACAGGTTAAACCGGTTAGAATAATCTGTTGTACCCGGTTCTTAACACCCGTAATAAAATTACAGTCTTTTATAAAATTACGGTGTTTTATACAATATTCGTATTGATCGTTATCATCGGCAATCGTCGTTTTTGGACCATGGTCACGAGTGATTAGTTCTCTGTTTGTAGAATTACACTCTATTGATAATAATAATTAAGTAGAAAATTGAAAGATCTCTGTTTGTAGTTTGTGAGTTTGTCGTGTCCATTTCGCAAGTTCACAACGAAGGTAAACTCTCACTCTGCTATTTTCGATTGTGTAATAATAGCATGTAAAACCCTAGCTATAAACTTCATTTTACTTTCCAGAAACACTGGAAAAGGAGATAAATCGCGGGTGCTTTTCGTGTGATCAGTCTCTTTTGGCAGATTGACAATGGCTGCGACGCTTAGGAATCTGAAGATCAAGACGTCGACTTGCAAACGCATAGTGAAGGAGCTGCACTCCTACGAGAAGGAGGTGGAGAGAGAATCCGCCAAGACCGCTGATATGAAGGCTAAAGGCGCCGATCCATATGACCTCAAACAACAGGTTTGGCATTTCTCCTCGTCTCTAGACTCCAAAAGCCGACAATTTGTTCCATTGGTTGGTTCTATAGACAATTACTAGTGTAAAGATTATGTTTTTGACCGTATAAAATTTGTTCTTTTGGGATTGTTGCTAAAATTTGCTCTATCAATGGCTGCTAAATGCACTTGGGACTTGTTTTCAAGTGGGAGTTTGGAGTCTATCAAGTTGAAAACAAAAATTAAGAAAAGATTTGTTCTTTTGGGATAGTTGCTCTATCTATGGTTGCTAAATGCACTTGGGACTTTGGGATTGTTCTGAACCCTAAACCCTAACCAGCAAAGGACCTAGGTTGCCCATTGGCGAATGGCGACTCTTGCTGAGAGTCGAACTTGTAACATTGTGGTTACCAAGCCCGACCAACTTGGCTAGTTGGCTGGGGTTGCCCCCTTGGGAGCAACTATTTGTAGTATTGTGTGTGTGCGTGTGTGTTTGCTTGTAGTAGTGTTTAGTATACTAAGAACTTGGTAGTGGACATTAAGGGGCTGTTGGTGTGAGCCTGTGAGGTACTAAATTTGATAGAACTCTGGTTGAATAGCCTGGATTCTCTATGCCTATTGTTAGTAAGGCACTAAGGCATGCGTGTTTGCTTGTAGTAGTGTTTAGCATACTAAGAGCTCGGTAGTGGACATTAAGAGGCTGTTGGTGTGAGTTACTAAATTTGATAGAACTCTGGTTGAATAGCCTGAATTCTTTATGCTTATTGTTAGTAAGATGGGTAATGTTAAATATCCCCGATGGGGAGTTGTGTGGCTTCCTGCACAGCCACACCTAGAGTGCTTTGAGGAATATATAGAGATTAGTGATTACTGAAAATGGATTATCTAGATATCCATCAAATGAGTCTGCTTGTTAAATGTTAATTCAAGAGACATCTGCAATTGCTTCATTTTCTTTGGGATGTATTTTGAAGTTTGATATCAAATACTAGGACTAAAACTTTACTTCAAGATTTATACGTCTATAGTTGATGACCAGCTGCATTTGGCAAGTAAGTTTTGAACTTTAAAGAATCATCAAGTGATATCTTGTGCAAGGCTAACGTCTTTTGTTGGCTTAGTGAAGTTATTCTGGAAGTTTAGTGTAGAATTTTGAAGTTGCTTCCCACTTGATGATATATTGGTTGTGTGATTGGTTGATGCGTCCATCATCCACCATTAACCTCTTAAAATTGAAGCTTTTAAAGTGTGATAAATGTACAGGCCCTTTCTATGGTCTGCATATTATCAATATCATTATTCTCCTTGTGTTTTATTTTGTTAAACAATTCTTTGTATGTATTATGCAGGAAAACGTGCTGGCTGAATCCAGAATGATGATACCCGATTGCCACAAGCGTCTAGAAGCTGCACTGACTGACCTTAAAGGAACCCTGGTACTATATCACGGTCATTCTTTAGATTGAACCATTTTCCTGTTTAACAGCTCGACTAAGACATAGGCTAGGTATCTTGTGAAATTTTATTTTTGTTGTTTCACAACCCAACATCTAGAGATCTGTAGAAAAGTAATCCCAAAGTACCGACTCTATTCTTAAGCTCATTAACTTGCACTACTTGCAAAATTGCATCACATTACTGTTCTAGAGTATATTTGGCAACTGAGGAGGTCACATGATATCCGTTCTTTTGCTTGGTTTATAATGGAAATCTAATATTCACATCGACTAGCAATGCAGGGCTCTCTCTTTCTTGTTTCATTCTTTTCTTCTACTTCCCCAGTTGCAGCATTGAGCTTCTGTTGAAATTGAAGTAATGTATTCTGTAGAATGAATGAACGATATGCATAGCTGTGCCACTCTTTATGTGGTTTTGTGATTTGTTTTGCCTGTCGAATTGGCTACATTTTACATAATGCTTAGTTAAACTCGCGTTTCAATGGCTAAAGAAGCACTAAGAATATTACTGACCTTATAGTTTCTACTATCACAAATATGGGCATTACTCTCATGAAATCTCTTTGCTGATGTTTGAAACACAAGCCAACTACAACAAGTTTTCTGCTAACATGGAATCTATCCTCAGGTTGAGATCGAAGAGGAGTTGAACCAAAAAGAAGGCCCCGAGTTTGAAGAAGCTCAAAAAGTCATAACCGAGGTTGAACAGGTGCTTCAAAGTACAGAAGCATAGCGTACGAAAGTCTCGCCTTGCTGGGTTTTCTGGATGTCATGTTTTAAGCTTTCTACAGCTCAGGATAATGTGTGATTTTGTAACTGAATGTTCATCATCCATCATGACAATTTTCATTGTGCAAGACAATATGTAATGGCCATGGAGTGTTCATCAACTGTGATGGCTTATTGTGTAAAACAACATCATTTACTCAGACTGCTCATCATGTCAAAGTTTAATCTAGATTTCAAATTTCTAAAATGCAACAAAAATATGCCAATCCAACAACATTTCCAAGAGGTAAACATTATTGCAGAGTTTTGAGTATAATTTAGTGATAAATTACAAATAAACTTGTATAGTTCAGTAATATGGTAGACGTATGATAACTTAGTACATATAGTTTGGTATCTGCTCGTAATTATTTTCTCAGTCAATATTGACTTTACTGAGGCTCAAACCCATCTCTTTTCATATGGAAGTGCAATCGGGCCGGTGTCACTAGATCACAAGGTCTTGACAATAGAGTAATTAAAATGTTTGAATTTATGTTTGAATTTTGATTAATTAATAATTATCAATGGGTTCCTACAATTTAGATTAATTCATAATTATCAATGAATTAAAAAAAAATAATTATCAATGGGAATATAATGAAATGAGGTAAAAGGAAATGATTTGCCAAACGGGACCTATAACATATTACACGTGTAGCATTCAGGGAACATAAAAAAATCTCAATATTTGTTTCCTCATACTTCAACAGTTGAAAGTCACCTAACAACCTATAACTACCTTATCAAATTCAAGCTAGGGTTTCTGCTCTGTGTCTGCAACGCACATAAGCTATTCGTCGAAACGCGCACCATTTCCCAGGGGCTTTGATTTGTAGCTTTCACGTTTTTGAGGCTTTTGTGCTTTAGGATAACTATGCCTCCGAGAGCGAGGAAGACGGCAGCCGGAACGGGCGCGAAAAGAGGCGGTCGCCCCATTCGCGGGGCGTCCAGGGTCCAGCCCCTCCCTGCCGAGGAGCCGTTGAAGACTGTGAAGGTCGAAGAAGAGGAGAAACCCTCGCCGGCGGCCAAATTGGAGCCGAAGGTTGAGGAAAAGCCACTAGCTGTTAAGGAGAAATCCGTGACGCCGCCGAAAATTGAACCAGAGCTGGAGAAACGTGAGGTTGAGAAGAAACATGAGAACCGGTCTGGTCCTGGTAAGAGTAAGTGATTTGCTTGTAATTTCTTTTTTAAATAGATATAATGGATTTCTATAACCCGAATTTGTGAATTCTGACTATAGATCTGTTTACTTAAGCTTAGTGTAACCTTATGTCTGATTACATGCCCTGAAAGTTTAGTCGTTCTGCATAATTATAAGGAATTGGGGCTGTGTTGTATGTTAATCTTCATAATCAGACCAAACATCTGTTTCCTATAACTAGGTTAAATATCCTAATGATTAGTGGTGTCCACTTTCTCTTTGTGGGATTTTTTTTCACAATATGGATTGAAATTTATTGGCTGCCCATTATGGAGTAGCAAATTTCAGCTGAAACTTACTGCCAATATCAACTTTATTAAATAGCAAATTCTCCATGAGAGTTGGGTGACATCTGCGGATTTTGAACAACAAGGTCTCAGGTATGGTAAAGGAGTGCCATATAGGTTTATGTTCAATCAGAACTGAGTGACCTCTGTCCTCCTTGCCTTGTGGTTCAAGCTGGGAGTGTGGAGCGAGTGCCATTAAATATCTATCAAGATGGGCTATGCAACTCTGAGTTGTTCTTTAGAAATTCATGGAGAATACATTTCATATACAAATTTGTGTTTTATGAATTGCTGCTGCAGAAAAATGAACTAATTATTGCGGCAGAACAGGTACATAAGTAGGTTTGTTCAAAATTTCTGTTGGAGAAACATGTGTATTTTGGTTCACTTAAACTTGCATGTGTAAGGTTTTGGCTTTGGCATTTGGTAATTTGAGAGGTTAGTAGAAGCTGAAGGTTGGAGTTAGGGATGGGGTTATATTCTTCTTCAAGGAGGAAAGAAGAAGATAGGCTGGAGCCATTGGTGCACTAGTATGTGTTGCCAAATTCTGAAGGGAAAACCTTCTATTCAAGTGTTTTTGTATGCTTTAATTTTATTTGTAAACCAGGGTACTCTTTTCAGGAGCTTCTGTTGATGATTTAAGAGTTTTAGCCATGTGCATTTAAATTGAAATTTCTGAGTATTATACAAATTTCAAGTTGGTGGTTAGGTCACTACAAATTTTATATTTTCAAATTGTTGATTGGCCTTCTGGATGTTTCTCTCTCATTGTGGCAGAAGATGAAGTTAAAGAGTCAGTTGATGAATATGAAAAGGATGAAAGGTTAGATTTGGAGGACAACGAACCTGAGTATGAAACTGAAGAGTATACTGCTGTAGATTATGATGAAAGGGGAACTGATCAGGAGGATATAGAGGAAGAGTGTGTTGAAGTTGTGGAAGAAATTGAGGAGGGTGATTTTGGTGAAGAGGAAGATGGTAATATGGGTGAGGAGGAAGTTGAAGATGTCCATGAGGATGTTGAGGTTGAAGAAGATAATGACCACCATGCTGAGATGGTTGATGCAGCTGAGGAGGAAGAACATCATGAACTTGTGAAGGAAAGGATGAAGCGCAAGGAGTTTGAAATTTTTGTAGGTGGCTTAGACAAGGATGCTACTGAGGATGATCTTAAAAAGGTCTTTAGTCAAGTTGGTGAAGTTACTGAAGTGAGGCTTATGATGAATCCTCAGACCAAGAAGAACAAAGGATTTGCATTTTTGCGTTTTGCAACAGTGGAACAAGCCAGGCGAGCTTGTAAAGAAATGAAACATCCAGTGGTATTTTATTGATTTTGTAGTTGTAATGGTTACTAGTTTTTAGTTTGTAAAAGAATATTTTCCTGAAAAACTAAATTTTCAGGTTAATGGGAAAGAATGTGGTGTCACACCAAGTCAAGACAGTGATACCCTGTTTTTGGGTAACATATGCAAGACATGGACAGAGAAAGCTGTAAGTGGATTAGGCTGATTAATGTTAGCATCCTTCATCAAGTTATTAGATTCTATAAGTTGCGTAATAGCTGTCCTCTTGACATTGACTTAACTCCAGTTGAAGGACAAGTTGAAGCACTATGGTGTTGAGAATATTAATGATTTGACATTAGTTGAGGACACAAATAATGTTGGGATGAATCGAGGCTTTGCATTCTTGGAGTTCTCCTCGCGCTCAGATGCCATGGATGCATTTAAGTGTCTGCAGAAGCGAAATGTTGTTTTTGGAGTTGACAAGCCTGCCAAGGTTTCATTTTCAGATTCATTCATTGATCCAGGTGATAAAATCATGGCACAGGTAAACACTTTGGATCTGGTTCTGAAATTATAAAAGGGACAATAGTTCCATACCTGTTAGCTGGGATACCATCAGTGTACAGGCTTTTTTGGTAATGGCTTGACAGATCAGGATTGACTCATCAGAGTGATAACTGGTCCATATTATATTGTTATTGTTTTACTTGGTTCTAATAGGCTACAGCAGTGAAGGTTGAGAGGGAATGATCTAATGTACAAATGATAACAATTAAAGTTCACCACTACCCTTTTGTAAAAAAAAAAAGAAAAAAGAAAAAAAGACCACTGAGATTATACTGCCCATAGTTCTCTCGTATAGTCCATAGCATATATAAACATGGCCAAGTTTTTTGTTATTTCTAGGGTTGTGTAATGTGGTCTTATATGGATGGAATGTACTTAGAGTACTCTGAGAGTCTGAGGTTCCTTTGGGGGGTAATGCTTTTCTTTTTTTGTTTGTTTGTTGTGTGTGTGTGTGTGTTTTTATTTTTTATTTTTTGTTTTTGTTTTTGTTTTTGAGGTAGTTGCTTCTACAACATTTTTTCCTTGACTTTTTATAACAATATCTGTTAAGTGGCTAATGATATTGTGATTATAGGTCAAGACAGTGTTCGTGGATGGCCTTTCTGCATCTTGGGATGAGAATCATGTCCACAACCTTCTTAAAAAATATGGGAAGATTGAAAAAATTGAGCTTGCTTGTAACATGCCATCTGCCAAGAGAAAGGATTTTGGATTTGTTACTTTTGACTCCCATGATGCTGCAGTCACTTGTGCTAAAATGATTAACAATGAGGAGCTAGGTGAAGGAGATAATAAGGTTTGTCTCCTAACTGGAAAGCTTGTTAGCCTATTACTCATGCAAAATGGATTTGTTGAAGTACTACTTGTATTTCAGGCGAAGGTTAGGGCGAGATTGTCGAGACCACTTTCAAGGGCCAGGGGAAAGTATGGTGGCCGGGGTGATGTCCGACATAGGCATGGACCAGTAAGAGTTCCCAGGGCCCCATGGGGTCGTCCAGTCCCACCTAGTCTTCCTGTGCGTGGACCAAGAACTGGTATGCGTGCGCAACCTGTGGTTGATCGTAGTTTCAGACGACCTGTTGGATATAGAGATTCTCGACCAGTCATGTCTATACCACCTCGGAGCAGACCAGTGGCTCCTCCTTTGGCTCGAAGGTCCTATGACAGGAGACAGCCTGGTATGCACGGTTTTTTTTTTCTTCTTTTGACAGGCTTTGTTTCACCCCTGGCTCTGATAACTTGTGCTTTTGCCATACTCGTAGCTCCTGCATATCCAAAAAATAGTTTTAAAAGGGACTATGAGCGGCGTGAAGAGCTTGCTCCTCCTAGAAGCAGAGATTCAACAGCCTATGCTCATAGACTGTCTTCCGATAAGCGCACATTGTATAGAGAGGAATATTCTTCCCGTGGGCCTGGCTATCCCGATTTGCCAATAGAAACATCTCGAACTTCAGCAAGAAGAGCTTATGTTGATGATAACTATGGCCCTATGATTGAAAGACAACCTCCAGCTTACTACCGTGAGGGACGTGGTCATGAATATGAGTCTATATCTGGCTCAAAACGTTCATATTCTGCACTTGTGAGTGATTATCTCACCTAATAGTTATTCTCTGGCATGTGTATTAGTCTGCTTCATCACTTCTCTGGCTGATGTTGAATAACTTATTTCTCCTCGTGTACTTGTCAGGACGATGTTCCTCCTCGATACGATGATCCAGGAGTGCGCCATTCCCGTGCACGTTTGAGTTATGACGTTGCAGGGGGCAATGCTTCTCAATATGGGGATGCCTATGGTGACAGGTTTGTTGTCATTAACTTGAAGAAAGTATTTTAGTTACCTTTTTGCCATTCTGCATTACTATACTGACTTGTCTTTTGTTTTATAGCAGATTTGGGAGGTCTAGTCTTGGATATAGTGGCAGCAGAAGTAGTATATCTAGTCAGGATTCACGCGGGCTGTATAATAGTCGCCATGGTATGGGCTATGGTGGAGGTGTGTTGAGAACATTGTCAATGTAACACAGTTGCTATATCTAGAATACAGACACTTTGAATTGAACCTGAATCACCTTTTTTTTTTTTTTTTTCATTCCTCACAGGCTCCTATAGTCGTAGTGACGCTGGTGGGGTGTACTCATCATCAGGGTATGGTGGTAATTACGTGTCTCGTGGTGGTGATGTATGCTTCTCCTGACATGTCCTTTACTCTTGCATAAAGCGGTTTAGTATCTTAACGCTGTTTAACAAACTTTTATTACTGCTGAAATTTCAGGTCGGTGGGAGTTCCTATTCATCACTTTATTCTAGTCGTGGCATGGGCAGTAGTGGTTATATGGGGAGTGGTGGGTCTGGATCTTATTATTGAGGTAAGTTACTAGATGAAGACTTCCCTGCCCCCCTTCCACCAAAAAGTAAACGAACTAGAAGAAGGGCAGTTTTGTCATAGTTTTTGCTCGAACGGAATATGATTGTTTAAAGTTATAGCTCGTGCTTCTTCTCAAGGTCCTGTCGATAAGGACAGGATGATCATGATGGTTACATACCAATTAGTGTATGGTATGGACTTGATTTGTTGAAGGCTGCCCATTGTGATGCTTATTGAGATGGAAGTATAACAAACAAGTAAAGGGTCTTTGTGGTTTGAGGGAGAAGATGCTTTTTATATCCAATCATTTGATGCAAGAGGAATATGCTGAGATCAGTTTAAATCATAGATGTAATGACAGTTTAGTTTCCTAGTGATAGGAACTGTTTACTAAATTATATTTATTTCAATTATTTTTTTTATTGGTATATATTTATTTTTTCTAACACTCTTGGTTGAGCTTGTTGCACATAGTCTTAATGTGTACTCTCAAGTAATGTAAGTTTTTTTTTAGTCACCATGAGAAATTGCAAATCCCACCTCCTCTCTTAGGAATTGCAGTTAGTTCTATAATACATGAGGAAAAATTTTAGAGTGTGAGGATTAAATTGCCCTCCCTAATAATCATACATATTTTCTTAGGAATTGTAATTATATGGGTATTTTGATTTTTATATACTAAAGTTATAGATACGTGTGTCCATGTATAAAAATAGTAATTTTAAACATAAAAAAATAATTTAAAAGGGAAAATGGCCCTTGAAGTTATGAATTTTATTCAAAAAATTAATTAGACTTTTAAACTTTCAAAAAATTACAAATTAAACCTATAAAATGTTATTTTGACACATTGAAGTTTAACATTTTATTGGTGACCCATAATTGTAGGTCACTAGGATTTTGACAAATCTTCGACCAATTTCTGGCATCAAACACTAGCGATTGTCGGTTATGTTTGGAGATTGATTCGTGGGAGAAGGCGACTAAGTTTGGTCGTCACTAGGATTTTGACAAATCTTCGACCAATTTCTGGCATCAAACACTAGCGATTGTCGATTACGTTTGGAGACTGATTGATGGGAGAAGGCGACTAAGTTTGGTCTCTTTCTCCAAACGCGACGAATGGTCGCTGGTGTTTGGTGCTGACACTTTTCGAGCATTGTAATGTAAGTGATGGTGATGATGTTAGAGATTAGGGTGCAATTGTTATTATTATTAGTACTAAAGCGATAGGGTAATGTTATTTTAATATCGTACTAAAAGAATTAGAAATCCACAGAGAATCTTTCTGTCTGTGTCGTCTCATAAGTCATATCATAATACATAAACCCCCCCTGGCAAAGCTGCTAGAGTTTACCACGGAAACGGACTCAATGAAGCCCGGCCCATATGGAATCTTCTCAGCCCCATGTCGGCGGCGGCGGCGGCGCCGGCCGAGAGCACGGCCCACGGTCAAATACATATAAAAACCAAAACTGAGTTGATAATAGGGGAAGGCGCACGTTAACAGTCTCCGCGTCCCCCGGCGCACATTAGCCTCCCCTCCCTTAGCGGTGGCCTCATCTTTCTAGCTCTCCACATCAGCCGCAATCCACCACCCCCAAATCCCTTTAAACCTAACCCTAACCCCCACCCTTCATTATGTCACCGTTCTCCGCCGCCCATAAATCCTTTTCCTTACCACGCGCTTTCGCCTTTTTCCACACGCGCCTTCTTCAACCACCGCCATGGCCGCGTCGCCGACCCGATCGAATCAGGAACAGTGCACAACCCCGCCTGAGATCCCGTTCTCCAACGTCACCGTCGCGTCTCACGGCGCCGCTTCCTCTCGCCGTCTCCCTCCGCCGTGCTGGTCGCACGACGAGACCGTAGCGCTCATCGACGCTTATAGGGACAAGTGGTATTCCCTCCGCCGCGGGAATCTCCGGGCGAATCACTGGCAGGAAGTCGCGGAGGATATCGCCGTTCGGTGCCCTGTCGATCCGCCCAAGACCTCGATGCAGTGCCGCCACAAGATGGAGAAGCTTCGGAAACGCTACCGCGCTGAGATCCAACGCGCGGCTTCCTACGGCGGCGGCGGCGCCTCCCGCCGCTACTGCTCCACCTGGATCCACTTCAAACGCATGGACACCATGGAAAGGGGCCCCGACGCGGCCTCTCCGCCGCAGGATGAGGAAGAATTTGAAGATGAGCAGGAGGATTTCAAGCAAAATAGCGTTAAACACATCGGTGATATATACAGCCAGCACAATCTGAATTCTAACAAACGGAATAGCTTTCAAGAGTCTATGAGCAATGGCGGAGCTGGATTTCGGATCCGAATTCCCAGTGCTAGGCCTATCCCCACTCCTCCCATGGCCAAGCCTTACAGCGGCAAAATTGATGAAATGTTGATCCAATTCCCTAACCCTAACCCTAACCCTAACCCTAATCATGGCTCCAGTAGGTCGTATAGAGGGGTTATGAAGAAAGAGAAAGCTTCTTCTTTGGGGAAAAGGATCGTTGAAGAGGTGGTTGAGAAGAGAAATGGAGACCCCATAGCAGAGGCAGTGGCAGCAATTAAGATGCTGGGAGAAGGATTAGTGAGGATAGAGAATATGAAAATGGATGTTGCAAGGGAGTTAGAACAGATGAAGATGGAAATGGAGATGAAGAAGACTGAAATGATTCTCGAATCCCAACAAAAGATCGTCGAAGCTTTTGCCATGTCATTCTCTGAAAAGAACACTAAGAAGGCCAGGAGAATGCCACCCCCTGAATGTTAAGAGGGGCTGTGACTGATCTCTGGTGGTAAATTTCCCTCTTTGAAACTTTGGAATGAATTATTGGCTTGGGATATATGAGTGCTGTTCAACTTTCGAATTCTGGCAAACCACAAACAATTTGAACATTTAGGTTCTGAAGTTGCTTCTCATCTTGTTGACATTGCATTTCTTAAGCCTTGCCTTTTGCTTTTTCAGTAGTATAGGAACTCAGCACTTTAGTAGTGTATCTTGTTTATGAACTGATATAGATTTTCTCTAGCAATTGCAGCATTTTTCATTCAATTTGTTTAGAACAGAACTTTTTATTTTGCTTGGAGCTTGTCTTCTTCATTGTTTATTTATGTTTCTGCTGCACATTTTGCAATGCTACTCTCTTGTTCCCCAAGGCTCTGAAATCTCAGTTCCTACATATTACACAAAATGTATGAAAAATTAGACATTCCCAAGTCTTGAGACTTTGTGGACAAACTAATCACAAAAATATGTTTAGGGGCTGCTAGAATTGTTATCCTGCCTGTGGTCTGGTGGCATTTGTCATGATAGTTTGAATGTTTAAGGGGTGGCAATTTGCCAGTAGGGTAAGCTCTGTCTTGTGGTCCTAACTAGCAAATGACTACAAGGAAGAGGTAAACTAACCTAAGTCGCTCAATAGCTAAATAGCTTGCAACTTGGTTGGAATTGCTCTTTACCGCTTTCAATATTGCTTCTTCCATTGGATGACACCTTAACTTTTGTAGGAAGATGTTATGGAGTTTATGCAAGACTAGAATTGCAGGTGGTAAGTTTAATGCTTCAATCTCCCAAGGCAAAATTCATTATAGAAGGTGTTCTGGACTTCTGGCTTTGAAAGATGTTGATGAGGGCAAGGGTTTTCCACATTGCAGCTGTGGCTTTTCACTCCTTATGGGGTCAACCTTCATGAAAGCTGTTGGTTGTGTATTTTACTGTGCCTGTTTAGGTCTTTGACAGACAGTTGGGCTGTGACTGTAGATGCATTAATGCTAACACACTACTATGTCATGAGGGAAATGGATTGTATATCTGCATACCATTTCAGCATTTATTATTTAGTGACATTTCATATTTCCATACAACTTGGTAAGTTGGTTAGATTGCTACTTGGTATCCATAAGATTTTAAGTTCGACTCTAAGTGAGAGTAGTTTGTTAGTCTTTTTGGTTTGAACTGATAAGCTATGGACAATATAGGTTGGTTTACTTCTTTTTAGTCATTTGTCAGCTAAGGTCACAATGTATGGTTTACTCTGTGCATATTCTGAGATAAAGTGTTGGACTGGTTGTCGGACTGCACAACAAACCCTGAGTGCAAGACAGTATCCAGTTGGATATATAAATACAACTTTTAATACAACCCTAATCTCAAAATGCAAATACAACTTTTAATACAATCCTATAATTGGGAGAGGAAATAAAAGAATGGGATCTTAGTTATTGTCAAAAAGCAAAAGCATATATATCATATACTAAAACAAGGTACAAATCCACAAGCCTGAAGCCCCCTGTTATGGTCCCATGCATGCATACAACAACAATTGCTAGCAGTAAAGCTGGTGCAACACATGCATGTTTTTTTTCCTAGAATTGCTTCCTTTTTGTTTGTTTATTTTTGCAGGGAAAAAAATAGAGAAATAAGAGGAGCTACACACAGCACAACTTTCATTCTCTCTAGAAAAAATTCAATCACTAGAAGACCTGATCTGTCTGTCTCAAGTCTCAAGTGGGCACATGCCACTCCTAGTTGTTCCATGATTAATTGCACATGCTGTGTGTTCCCTCCCCAGAATCAAATACAACTGTCAACTGGCATTACTTGTCTTCACTACCAAAAATAATCACAATATACCCCTCACACCCCAAGCCCCCCCCCCCCCCCCCNAACTAATCACAAAAATATGTTTAGGGGCTGCTAGAATTGTTATCCTGCCTGTGGTCTGGTGGCATTTGTCATGATAGTTTGAATGTTTAAGGGGTGGCAATTTGCCAGTAGGGTAAGCTCTGTCTTGTGGTCCTAACTAGCAAATGACTACAAGGAAGAGGTAAACTAACCTAAGTCGCTCAATAGCTAAATAGCTTGCAACTTGGTTGGAATTGCTCTTTACCGCTTTCAATATTGCTTCTTCCATTGGATGACACCTTAACTTTTGTAGGAAGATGTTATGGAGTTTATGCAAGACTAGAATTGCAGGTGGTAAGTTTAATGCTTCAATCTCCCAAGGCAAAATTCATTATAGAAGGTGTTCTGGACTTCTGGCTTTGAAAGATGTTGATGAGGGCAAGGGTTTTCCACATTGCAGCTGTGGCTTTTCACTCCTTATGGGGTCAACCTTCATGAAAGCTGTTGGTTGTGTATTTTACTGTGCCTGTTTAGGTCTTTGACAGACAGTTGGGCTGTGACTGTAGATGCATTAATGCTAACACACTACTATGTCATGAGGGAAATGGATTGTATATCTGCATACCATTTCAGCATTTATTATTTAGTGACATTTCATATTTCCATACAACTTGGTAAGTTGGTTAGATTGCTACTTGGTATCCATAAGATTTTAAGTTCGACTCTAAGTGAGAGTAGTTTGTTAGTCTTTTTGGTTTGAACTGATAAGCTATGGACAATATAGGTTGGTTTACTTCTTTTTAGTCATTTGTCAGCTAAGGTCACAATGTATGGTTTACTCTGTGCATATTCTGAGATAAAGTGTTGGACTGGTTGTCGGACTGCACAACAAACCCTGAGTGCAAGACAGTATCCAGTTGGATATATAAATACAACTTTTAATACAACCCTAATCTCAAAATGCAAATACAACTTTTAATACAATCCTATAATTGGGAGAGGAAATAAAAGAATGGGATCTTAGTTATTGTCAAAAAGCAAAAGCATATATATCATATACTAAAACAAGGTACAAATCCACAAGCCTGAAGCCCCCTGTTATGGTCCCATGCATGCATACAACAACAATTGCTAGCAGTAAAGCTGGTGCAACACATGCATGTTTTTTTTCCTAGAATTGCTTCCTTTTTGTTTGTTTATTTTTGCAGGGAAAAAAATAGAGAAATAAGAGGAGCTACACACAGCACAACTTTCATTCTCTCTAGAAAAAATTCAATCACTAGAAGACCTGATCTGTCTGTCTCAAGTCTCAAGTGGGCACATGCCACTCCTAGTTGTTCCATGATTAATTGCACATGCTGTGTGTTCCCTCCCCAGAATCAAATACAACTGTCAACTGGCATTACTTGTCTTCACTACCAAAAATAATCACAATATACCCCTCACCCCCCAAGCCCCCCCCCCCCACCCCATCCCCCAACCTATTCTCACTTTTTATCAAGCAAGCTTTTATTACTATGCTAAAAATGTGGCTGGATGATGACACTTCTGCTTTATATCAAGCTCTTATTACTACGTCAAAAATGTGGCAGGATAGCGTACAACACTTTCGTCTTGTAATAGGATGCTGAAAGCTTATTTCAGTCCTGGGTGATAAATTGTGGACAATGACACATGATCAAACACTGGTAGTTGTAGTGTGGAGTTACACCTAATGTCATGGGCTCCTTGTGAGCATCGGGCATTGGTCCTCCCACCTATTGGCCACTGAGTCTGATTTACCCCTTCTGCCCTTCACTATCTTGTCGGGCTGGGGTGTGGGACAATTTCACCTTTATCTTGTGGGCAAGGATGCTGGACTTGACCATTTAGACTTTTGCCCACTCAACAAGTTACTTTCTCATTAGATTACTACAAATTTAAAGTTAAACTGATTTAACAGTAAAAGTTCCAGTTACATCATTCATGTCTTTTTTCCTTGTCAGTCTTGCCATGAATCCCCTTCCAACCTGTTCTCCTCTTGGTCAAGAACTTGAACTGGATATCAACTTTTTTTTTTTTTGGCAATAATGGGTAAAGAGAAGAGGGCACTCCTATGAAGTATAGAAACACCCATGGTCCTTATAAATTTTAACACAATAATACAGTAATGGGGCAGATTACAAATCCCAAACCAGAGGGACAAAAAAACACTAACTCTAACCTAATATACTACATTAACCAGAAACAATTGAGCTCAAACAGCTAGTTGCTGTTGTTGTTGTTGTTGTTGATGGGAGGATTCATCATCATTGAAACATATATATTGATGTTGGGTTGGTGATCTTCCACATAGGGTGGATTCTGCAAGATCTGATGGTGTAGGATTGAGGAGCAACATCTCTCTCTGGAGGTGCAAACAGTAGGTCTGAAAAGTAGTGGGGGTCACATTCAAGTGAAATCCCAATCCAAATAGGAAATCCACTTCAAGAAAATTCATCTCTGTTGTGCTGATTCCTCCTACCTTTGCATAGTATGCATTGTTGTAATACCTGCAAATGTTTCCCACACCATACAAATTCAGAACCCTCTTTCTTCTACAATTATATGCAAGAATTTCAACGCAGTGAGGGCAACCCCGACCAAGTTGGTCAGATTGTTAACTTTCGACTCCTAGTGGGAGCGACCTATACTGGTCTTCTTGGTTTGAGCCGATCAGCTATGGACAACCTAGGTTGGTCTGTGAACCTTTAACGACTAAGGTCACAAAACCAACACACCTTCGAGTAGTTACTGTGGTCAATTTACACTGTATGCCCACTCACATACTACATTATGTAGTCAAAATCGTGGTGAGGTCAGACAATTTATGATATTTAGTCATTCTTAACGAGCATAGTAAAAAAAAAACTCGATTTTTAAAGCGGTTGGACTTGACCAGACAAGCAAGTAAAGGTTAAGGAATCTTCCAATAATATCCCCACACCACACTGGTGTTTCAATGGTGGCCTTTAAAGGTGGAATGCTGATATGGTAAAGGTAGAGAAAAGCAAGTATTCACTGCTGGCCATGACTTGATTTGCAAGCTAATTAGTGCTGTACTTTTTTGTAATTAAAAAAACTGGTGATATTTTTAAAATCTTAATAAGGTTTTGACAATGCGCACTGTGCAAAAAACATTAAAAACTGCTAAGAATTCAGATTTTCAGAGTGCTTTTCTTCTTTTCTTCCTGTCTTGTTTGGTTACAAATCCTAAAATAAACAATATTTAATTCCATTCCATAAAATCATGTTTTGGAAAAATTAAGAATGCACAAACACCCAGAAAAAAAAACCCAGTTTTTTGGTTGAATTCTTTTCAAGTTTTAATTTTTAAGGAATAAAAAACAAAAAAACAAAAAACAAAAAAAACAGAGAAATATCCCAAACCCAAAAAGATACTGAAGAACACAAATCTCTGCAGACTAAAAACTTAATATTACCCAGAAGGCGAAATTTTCTCGCCCCATGACACACCTCGACCAGACAAGATATTAAAATGGTAAATCCTATTTAGCGACCCATTAGGTGAACGGACGTTTCACCATAATTATGTGTTCTTGCACAATCTACCACCTAAAACTAATTAACCACAATTAAGTGTTCTTACACAATCTACTGTTGAGTATATAATATAAAAACATAAATGTGCATTCCAACTAGCTTAAGCTTTTAGTTGAGACATTCCAACTCTAAACTTAAACTTTTAGTTGAGATGAAACGCATGCTTCAATTTTTAGCACCTTAAAACCAACTTAGTTACCTATGCCAATACTAAAAACTTAATCTTGTTAGTAAAGGTGGGGATTATAGAACAAAATAGAGAGGTGGAAATCCAGTAAAAGTAACATACATATCATCCATGAACTTGGCGGCGACCATGACGCTGGTGATGAGGAGGCGGTGGACGTTAAAGGAGTTGATCGGCAGCGCCGGCTGGCGGTGAGTGAACCGATCGAGGTAAACGTAGGCGACGACGAAGCAGGAAGGGCTACAATTGGCGTACTTGAAGATCCTCTCCAGGTAGGTTTGAACGGAGATTCCGGGCCGGGTTAGGCCGTGGAAGACGGAGATCTTCTGCGGCGCAAACTTGGCGGCGAGATCGTTGGAGTCGGCGACTCGCTGGAGGAGAGAGGAGAGGTAAGATATGAGTTTCGGCATTACAGCCTGGGATTCCAGCTCCGCCATTGTTGCCTAGCTCAACACAACCCAATGGGGAGAAAAGAAAACAATTTATGAATGTTTTGTATGGTCTGTTTGATTGATGTTGAAATTTATAAGGAGAGGAAATGGTGGACCATCATTTGGGGTGAGACTCTACATGGGTGCTTAGCTTTTTGGTATATAATAAAACCACTTTATATTTATTACTAAATTGGTGTTTTACCTCGCCAGGAGTAGCCGATTAGGTGAAGTATAATGATGGACGGATATGGGAGCAACCATCCCATCTCGCCCCTTATATATATAATAAAACACTTTATATTTATTACTAAATTGGTGTTTTACCTCGCAAGCTGTAGCCGACTAGGTGAAGTATAACCATGGATGGAACCAGTATGGGAGCAGTGGGGCAGTTATCCCATCCCACCTCGCCCTTATATACACACACACACACACATACTTAGTTTGAACAATCTCCACGCCTCGAACTGAATTCGGATTCGCTCATCAGTAAGCTAGTTTTGGAGTCAATCAATCCGGATGAGACAAGACTAAAGCATTTACTAGATGTTCAATCGGTTGTGTTTTTAGTGCAATTAATCTCTTTTATGTAACTATTATACAAGAACAAAGTTATTTAGCGCACACCTGCGAACTTACAAGAAAATTCACTTTAGTATAATAGTTGAAGAAGCAAGGTGTTGATCTACTATGGTGTCAATGTGCCATGTTATACCTTATACAACTACATAGGTATAAAGAATTGTAATTTTTATGGATATAATGTAATGAAGATAATGAAAAAACACTACATAAATTTAAGTTGTGTAATACCAACAAAAAAAAAGATCTCTATTTATTTTCTGTCCAAAAAAAAAAGATCTCTATTTATTTTTGATAGTATGTCAAGTCGGGTAGGGGGTTGGGGGGGGGG
>NC_044926.1:730225-753392 GCF_003576645.1 Ipomoea triloba | reverse complement strand
GGGGGGGGGGGGGGGGGGGGGGGGGGGGGGGAGAGAGTGTTTTCACTCTGCCAGCCAATGTAGCAACTGTAATATGGTCGTTATTTTTGGTGGGTAGATTTAGTTGGCAAAATTAGCCTTCATCAATTCGAATAATGACGGTGATGTCCTTTGGTTGATGGAATTGGTGGCTTTTTGACTTGTAAAGTTTTGGGATTTGAGTTGGATTCTTATTCTTTAATTTGAACTCAAGTCTTGCCAGAGGGAAAATTTTTTGATTAATCTTATATATAAAATAATATAATTGTCTTGAATTGGCCACAAAGTAAATATATTGGGAAACTTTTACAATGTTCTATGATACAGAATTATAACTCTAACTTATTGTACAATATTTTTTTAGTGAGATTTACTTCTCTTATGTAATCGGTGAGTTATTGCATAGAAGTGGGGTTTACTCAGTTTACATCCTCAGGCGAGTTTCTCTCGTCACCTAAAATGAATAAAGAAATAGTAAAAATGTTCAAATTATTAGCTCAATTTGAGTAAAAGACCAATACCCTAATTTGATATTATTTACATATTTTACAACTTTATTTCTATTGTTAACAATACACATGTTATGTCGTAATGCTTGTATATGGGTGCACCCTACAAAGACGGTTAACAAACAGAATTACTAACTCTTTTTGAATATGTTTTCAGAATTATATAATAAAAAAAGTAGAATATATATATGAAGTGAATAATAAGTCATATAGTTGGTGAGAAGTAAATTTGTAAGCTATGACTTGATATCAACTTTATTTACCTAAGTTAGGCCTCATGCACATTAGTAGTAAATACAAGAAGAACCTTTTCAAGACACTATAGAATGGAAGGGAAAATTTTTCAAAGTAGAAGAAGAGAAAGGTTAGTTGTATAGTTGGTGATAATGTTATGATGCCAAAATTTAAAAGGGTAAGATGATGAGGGGGGGGGGGGGGGGTAGGGGGGAGGGATGGCACATTATCATTAGCTAGATTTATCATGTGATTACATGTGGTTGATTATGTAGGGTGGGCCCCATTTATTATTTTTTTTGGATCAAATTAAAGGCATCCTTCATGTGTTCCTATTGTAGTTAGCTAGCTAGGGAGCTAAACATAATTAGGTGACATAAAATGGATTTGTTTTGCCCCAAAGCATCATTAATATAATCTTAAAATATTATGTTGTTGCCTTTTGTGCAATAATGTATGTATGTGCATGCAGGGAAATTTAGATTGAAATCACAAATTAGATATTTTGTCCACCAATCATGTATAGTATAGTATGTGCTTTAGTCTCTAATTGCACCTTCTATACTCACTTGAGTACTAGTTCATAATAATTAAATGAGTATTATCGCATGTTTATTTTTAAAATTTTTAATTCATTATTGACATGTTCTCATTAATTAAAAAAAAAAAAAAAGAAGAAGAAAAGAGATGAATAATTTATATAGGTTGAACCTTTGCACTACCACTCATATTAACTGTAATTTACGAGAAAATTTGTAACTGCTACTTGAAAGTGCGCTATGGGTGAAGCTCACTTTATGATCTTAACCAGTAAAGAACCACAAGAAGGTAAATTAGTCTAGGTTGTCCAAAAATCGGTTCAAATCGAGAATGCCAATAGGTTGATTCTACAGAAAGTTGAATTTAAAACATTGTGATTACGGATTACCTTACCAACTCGACTGAGATTGCTTGTTAATACATGGGCATACGAGTTTAAATAAAATTTATAAATTTTAAAATTACATTAAACGACCTTTTATTAATTAAACATGAGTAGTAAAATCTTGAAATGATAAACAAAAATTTTAAATGCTCATACAAAATAAATAAAGAAAATGTATTTAAATATTACAGATAATAAAATGGAATATGAAGTGTAAATTAGCTAGGAAGAATGGACATAACAACATGCTGCTGCAGGAAACGTATAGGACTGCCTTCATTAATTTTGTCTTCTGTCACCATGTCTAAGTTATTCATTTATATATATTATTAATTATTTAATTAATCATGCTTCTTAAGTTATTCTCTCATGCAATAAGCTAATTAATTAAGTAGCACCAACTTGGAGCTAGCTTAGCTTGTGATTTGACTCATAAATTATTGGACTATGTTATTAATTGCCAAATCTTTTTTTGGATCTTTTCACACACACACATATATATATGAAGAAACAATACTTAAGCTAGGTTATTGCATGCAATTTTTTTTATTATTAGGTAACAAGATGTCTTGAACATGTCCTGACTATAGGAGACCAGCCCAATTAAGAAACAAAGTGCTGGATAGATTGATTTTTTTGTACAAGAGGGGGTTCGAACTCCCGACATCTCTTAAGGGACAAGAGAGGTTGCATGTAGCGTTAAAGAAGTGTTTTTTTTTTATTCATATAATCCTTTCTCATCATTCCCTTTTCTTCTCTCGGTTGCTTTCATTCATGTAATTTTCAAAACTAATTGTATTATGATGCGTTCTTCCGCAAGGGAAGGAATTGATTAATGGTTTCTAGAAGGTAATGCTAGCTGATGGTAATATATAACTTGTCTGAATAGAAAAGTTTGTGGGCTGATGGTTAATAAGATCAAATATAATGTATTTTAAACGTTAAAAATTTGTGAGATCAGGCGTGATCTATTAATCTCATTCATAGAGATAAATTTTTGCACGAACTAAATAGCTACACACCATGCATGACCATATTTGCATTGGTCTTCCAATTTTTGAGAAACCCCCAATGGTTAAGCTAGTATATATCAATCTCTTAGCCTGTGTGAAAGGCGTTGCTAATTGCTATGTCTGGATACTTATACTTTAATTTTGTCTGTTTTCTTATGTAAAAAATAAGTAAATAATGCAATGATATTGCTTCGAGTTAAAAGTAAAACGAATTAATTGCTATCCATAAATTAGGAGTGCTGATTGTGATAACAATTTAGATATCGTAAAATTGTGAGAAGAAGAAAAATCTTTGTAAGAAGTCATTAAGACATCTACTATGTTTAATTTTATGTCACTTCTCTTCTCCTCTGTCATTGCCTATATTTTAATTATTATTAATTAAGTACTTCATAATCGCTGGATTGATGCCCTTCAACAACATAAATTAAAACCTATAAATGACAGCGAAATAATCCACATTATACTTTTTCTTACCAACACATATTAGCTTGTCAACGTACGTCTTTTCGAATGTTGTTACATACATTACCTTATTAAACGTAGCGTGTCGTGCTGTTAACGATATTAATCAAATCGAACATTTAAATTATTTCATTAATCACAATTATCCAAATTAATTACTGTGTATTATATTCTTATTTAATCACAACTTAAATAAATTAATATATACTTTGGGATCAAATCTACAGTACACAACCACGTTGCACATGGAATAAGATTTAATTTGCTCCTATCCTATTTGCTTCTCCACTATGCATGTAATTTGTTATTCTCTTTTTCGGGGTATGAATTTGCATTGGTCTCTTTGTACGCAAAAATGTATAGACTAGTACTGAATCTTGAAACTAAATTGGTTTAATTTACCTCCTCATAAACCTAGGGGCGAGTTCATGAGTTAGGATATAATTTACCTCGAAACTGGAAAATCCGAGTTATCAAATATATATATATATATATATATATATATATATATATATATATATATATATATAACTATTGGATGGATAAAATTTTCTAAGTGACAATAATTTTACTGGACATGATATTAAACTTTCCCCTAATATATTGGCCATGCAAATGGAAAAGGGTGGTTGGGAAAAAGTGGAAGGAAGCATAAATGCCAAGCTGTAGGCATGTTTTGCTTGGAGTACAACAAGGGCAAAGCATGTCGTGTAAGGGTGCTTTTTTTTTTTGTCCATCTAATTTTCCAAGCTGTACAATGTGGTGTTGTGTAGTGTACCAAGAATTTAAAAAAATAAAAATAAAAATTGTGTGGTGAGATGATGACATTAGAATAGTAGTAGTCTCTTCTTGCAATTGCATGCCCATGTGTGCTCTCATGTGACTTCTTCCCTTTCCTTCCTACTATTTCCTCACCTCCATTATCATCCATCTTTCGTATATCGTCTACCTATGTATGTGTCATGTATGTATAGTTAACCTTTACTCTACCCCATATACAATTTAACTGGGGATGGTCGATCAATCTAAAATAAGTTGATAGTTTTGCTTTACTAAGAATAAAAAAGAGAAGGATGAAGAGAGGTTGGGAGTTCAAACCCTATCTTGTATGGAAAAATCAATCTGGCCAGCACTTTGCCTCTTAATTTGGGTCAGCCCGGTGCGAATAGAGATTATTCTGAATATGATACGAGTTTAAAGGTGTCTCTTACAGTTATGACTTGCTCAGGACACCTCGTGGTCTAACCCAAAAGAAAAAGAGGAGAAGGATGTACAAGTATTTGGGAGCATGTGGACAGGTTGAGACACATCCTAAGATTTACCTTCTCATTTAATACTTCAGAACAGGAGCTCATCGGGGCTAAGTAAGATGGAGGACTGATTGAAAGATTGTTCATGTGATTCGAATTTACATCTTCTAATGACTCTTAGAACAGAGAATTGCAAGTTAGGATTAGTCTTTGAATGTGTATAAAATTAAAATATAAACAAACAAAAAAGAGCGGTGGAGTTTTCAAAGTTGTGGTACAATCTCTTTTATTAGTACAACTTTATTTGAAGCCATATGGGGGCATATCTACGCACTCTAAACACAATATCTTCACCTACAAACGTCCAAAGAGGCAAAGACCACATGAGAGAAGAGCGACACATGTTATAGCTAGCTTGCTAGCTCACCTGGATCTTGTCTTGTCTTGTTCGTCGATAAATATTATTGTACGTGATATTTAAAATAACTTTTCACTATTAAACGAGTAGAGTTTTCAATTAATATATATATTATTTAGTCGCATTATGCAACGGGTAGCATTGATACATTTTTACTAAAATTCAATAAAAACCAATAATATAAGTTTAATTAATGATTAATTTGCAAGAAATTGAGCGAGAATAATATCTTGTTACAACGATGCTTAATCACTTTTTTTTTTTAATGAAAAAATTGAACATATGGAATGATATTGAGACGTGTTGGTCCAACCTAATTAAGAATGCAACTCTTCGAGGTACAACATTTGAGTGGGCGTAGGACCAAAAATGACAAATGATCAATCATACAATCACTGAACCTGCGGGGACGTGCTCAATTGTAAGACAACGTCCCGTGCAAAACATGTTTTATTGTGTGTGTGGACTAGGTTTGTTTTGATGATAATTGAATGCAGCTATCACCGACGTTTCCTTTCTTTGATTAAAGTTTTCAGTTGCTATGCGGATGTATGTTTTAGGTGAAGTTTGTGGTAAATCAGTTTAGATTTCTGTTCAAATCAAAAAGGTTGACTCAAAACAAGAAGGTTAATAGATAATTTCATGGGAAGTCGAACTTGAAACCTTGTAATTAACAAGTCAATTTGGCTGAGGGTTGCTCCTAAAGAATCCTTTCTCAAACCTTGGTCGTTATAGCAATGTCGTAGTGAGAGATTGAGCTTAGGTGGAAGGTCAAGAAGACCTCTCTTTGGGAGCTCGAGCCATCAGTGAGATGTCACTCTACAAGGCCTGAATTTTAGTATTATACTACGATCTACGGGTCAAGTGATAGTTTTAAGTAAACAGTTTCTACGAGGTGTAAGCCTCCCAAAAAGTAACGGAGGTTCTTGGGCTGGACAAAATTTGGCCATCGAGTATAAAGGTAAATTGGGGCATGACTGCAAGACTCATCCATCAAGTATGGACAAAAACTACCTCAGTGATTCGATAGCGTCGAGTGAGATTGGCCACCGAGTGCAAAGGTAAATTCAGACATGACAGCAAGACCTACCCGTCGAGTAAGGATTGAAAATCTGTCTTAGTGATTTGATAGTGTTGAGTGAGAGGGCCTTTCTCAATGATAAAAATGAGGTACAACAGAGATTTGATTGGATTAATTCCAAGTAAAATCAAAATGCAGTCACAACATGGATACTAACAAAGCACCCACCTATTAATAATAATAATAATAATAAGCAATTACTCAAGAACCCTATTTATTTACAATCAATATCACCATTAGCTTCAATTTTTGGACCCCTGGTACATCATGCTTTCAAGGGTAATGAAGCCCCTAATGCTTATCCATGAACTAAAATGATGCAGAAACAATTGATAGACTTCAGAGAGAAAGAGACTGACTAGATATGGGCATCTGATAAAATACTGCTTCTGTAGCTCAAAACAACAGAAGGTAAATGAAAATTTTCTAACTGTAAAGAGAATCTACATTTCTTAATAGTGCTCGGCTGCCCGATATCAGGTCAGGATAAGCGAAAGAAGTTATCATAAGCTCCCGTGTAGTTCACCGAGAAGGAGCTCAGCACTTTCGTCGTCATTGTCATCCAGGAATGTGTCCTCCCATGTGTCTGGCTCGTTGTTAGTATTCGTGCCATTGGGTGTCGGGATATGAGACACGTAGTCCTCGGGATGAAGACACCCGGCTTGCTTCAACACCTCGATCAGTAACTCCTTACTTTCCATATCGTTTTCTAGCTCACAAAGGTTGAAAAAAGAAGATATAGTTGCAGGCCACGGTCTCCAGTTTTTAGATCCCTCGGCTGAAACAGCCTCGTTCAAGCAGGACAAAGCGTCGGATATTCTCCTCTCTTTGATATGCCCATCGGCAAGAATCTCCCATGTCTTAGGGTTCGGTTTTACCCCAGCATCTATTATTTGGGCCAAGAAACCTTCGGCCCTCTCGAATAGCCCCTTCCTCACATAGCAAACCAGCAGAAGATTCGCCACTCGGGGATCGTATCTCGACTTTGCTGACAACCATTCATCGAATATGTTTTCCGCATCTTCAACATCATCCAATCTCAGCAAAGACGAGATTATTGAATGGTAGCTCGAGTTCGGAATGAAGGGAAAATTCGACTTGTAGACATTCCATATCCGGAATACCTCCTCCTTGTTACCAACACCCGCATAAAGACTAAAGAGATGATGATAAGGGGTACGATCCCGACCCGTGATTATACACTTCATCTTTTTCAAGCACTCTTCGGCTTTTCCCAACTCGCCCGTCTTGATATACACCGAAGCCATTATGCCATACGTACTCCAGTTCGGATTGATCCTCGTGTCCAGCCTCATCTTCTCAAACGTTCGTTCCATCATCTCTATCGACCCTCGGTATCCATGGGACGACAACAAGATATGATACGTAAATATGTTGTACCAAATATTTTTCTGGTCCATTTCGCATATCATACTATCCAACTTGTCATAATCCTTAACTTTCATGTAAAGGTTCAACATCAAATTATAAGGAAGCGTATTCCGAGTATAACCCTTGTTTCTCATTTCATCGAACAAAGATTCAGCCTTCTCCTTCATTCCAACACGAACATACGCATTCAAAAGCGACCCATATATTCGTCTGTCCTTTAGCGAATTTGGCAGGGTCAGGAAGTACTTCTCAGCATTGGAGATTCCATGCACTTTGGAAATCAAATCTAATTGAATAGCAGTGTCACTGGTGGTTATTTTATATCTCTCTGCTCTATCATTCATCCACTCACACACCTTCAGAATATAAACAAAGAAGTTCATTATTGATCCTATGAACAATATGATCATTGAAGTACTATATACACTATAACACTAATCATGTTACAATATTACTCCAAACAAATAGAAAGTACTAAGGGGCAACCCAACCAAGTTGGTCAGACTGTTGACTCGATAAGACAGTAACCAAAAGGTTACAAGTTTGAGTCCAACTAAGTGGGAGCGGCCTATTGGCATAGGCATTCTTGATTTGAGCCAGTCAGCTATGAGAACCAGCTATTGTCACAATGCGGAATTTACTAATAGGCCCTCTTGATTTGAACTAGTCAGCTATGAGAACCAGCTACTGTGAAATTTACTAATAGGCCCTCGATTTGAGAGCTGTTCAGCTAGGAGAACCAGCTATTGTAACAATGCGGAATTTCCTAATAGGCCCTCTTCATTTGAGCTGATCAGCTATGAGAACCCGCTATTGTAACAATGCGGAATTTCCTAATAGGCCCTCTTCATTTGAGCTGATCAGCTATGAGAACCCGCTATTGTCACAATGCGGAATTTACTCAAAGCACACCCGTAAGACAGTAACCCCAAAATTACAAGTTCGACTCTTCAGTGGGGCGGCCTATTGGCCTCTTGATTTAAGCCTGTCAGCTATGAAAGCTGAAACCAGCTAGGATCCCATTGCACACATTTGGATAATGGCTGCGGGTTTTCCTTGAAGATTTATGCATTCTTTCTATGCATATAGAAATCGCTATAAAAGAATCATGGAAAATATGAAAAACACAGAAATGTATCCAAAAAAGATTAAATTTTGGGTGGGATTTAGACCTCGAGAGCAAGCTTGTGTCGCCTGAACTTGCGGAGCTTCCTAATGACGAACAAAAGCTCGAGTCTTGAAATCGTCTTGCCTTCATTCTCACACTGGTTTAGCACAGTAGAAGCGCCCTTCTGCGGGTATTCAATCATGGATATTCTCTTGTAAATGATGCCCCAATTGGGCATTGGCCGCTTCTCGTAGTCGACAGTGCCATAGCTGTGGACTTGCGAAATGGAAGCGCATGTGATTGCTGTGCTCTTCTGCCTCTTCAGAGTTAAGCTTGAGAAGCCAGAAGGGAATTGGAGCAAATTGGGGATGGATGATGAGAACGAAAGACGGCGGCGGTTAAGTGGCGCTGCGGTGGTGGTGACGGGGTGGAGCAACATGTTCTTCTTGAGGCTTAAATCTGTGAGCTCAGAAGCGCAGTTTTAGGGTTTCCAGGATTTCAATTCGTTCTGATATTAGGATAAGACCTTCTTGCTAAAGGCATTGATTTTACCACAAAGACAAGTTGTTTTCTCCGCCAAAATCAAGCCTATAGGAGTAAAGAAGAAAATTAATGCTTGTAATAACTAATTAAAAAGAGTTAATACCTCCCAGGGTCCTCCGAGTATTAGCGATTTACCAACTGTGATCCATCGACTTTTAAATGACCTCCAATGGTCCTCCAAGTTTTAAAAAGTAACCACCCGCAGTCCTAATTCTTAAAATAACCCGAGTTTAAAATGACCATGAGATGTCTTAAAAGGACCGCTGGTGGTTATTTTTTAAAACTTGGAGGACCATTGGAGGTCATTTAAAAGTCGAGGGACCACAGCTGGTAAATCCCTAATACTCGAAGAATCATTGGAGATATTTAAAAAGTCATGACCACTCAAAGTTTACTTTCACCTTTATGGTAAATATAATTGTTAGCTGATTGAATTAAATGATATGACTAATTGATAACATTAGTTGATTTAAAAAAAAAAGTGTTTTTAATTAGCTTTAATGATAGTAAATTTTAGCTTTTACCAAACAAATTTTTTTTAAGGGATGTGAACTGGATGTCACTAGACTAATGTTTGATTGTTCATAAGGAGCTTACCATATTGGACAATTGATGTTTTTGTGAACTATTATACAAGGATATAATTTATCAATTGCATACATTTGATAGTTGTGGTATGTTTGTCTCGTTATTTAAAAAAAAAAAAGAATCCTTTTTAATTAAGTATCAATAAATTAATTGACTTAAGTTTAATGGTTCAAGGAGTTCTTGAAAGTCTTGCTCTGGTTCAACTTAATGGGAATTAGATTCCCACTAAAAACATGAGGGGTCATTAGAATATCCAAAGCTTAAAATGATCAACAACTCTCTCCAATTGTTGTTTTAATAAGGAATTGCTTGACCCAAATTTTTATAGTAGTTTAATGTGTTTATTTTCATTTCCCTTGTATAAAACATACAACCATAGAAACTAATTGATGATCAAAATACTGCCAACACATGGCTTTATTCCACAAAGCAAATAACCAAAAGTGCAAACATAATATAGTACCCCGTATTTTAATTTACAGGAAAATCTGCAGTCGCTACACGTGACTTAGGGGAGTAGACTCATTAGCATTATTGTTCTCACAAGCATCCACCCAACCACACCATAAGCCTGCATGGGCTAAGATGATGGGGATAGTAGCAGCCAAAGTGATGAGCAAATGAAGCCCAGAATCAGTGGCAATGAGGGCAATCCCTGTGCCAAAAGCCAGCAGAGAAAAAACCAGGCGCCTATCAAGAACCCTATGAACCAGAACAAGAGATGCAGGCACTGCACGCATTAGCAGTGTGTATATGATTGCAGCTTCTCTGGTAGCAATCATGATGATCAAGGAGACCTTGCGTTCCGGGATGAGGGCGATGAAGAGGACGAGCCACACGAATTCGAAGTAGTACAGGGATAATCTCCCCAGGTTTTTGATGATTTTTGATGCAGCTGATTCAGGGGTGGAGGGGATGCTGAAGGGGAAGGTAATTTGGAAGGTGAGGGGATGTTTTTTCGGGTTTTCGTCGGGTTGAGGAGATGGTGAGGGGGCAAGGATCGGCCTTTGTGTGGTACCATAGTTGTCCATCTTGGAGAAGATGTGTAATCCGGACTGGGGACAGATACTATATGTAACAGGGTCAATAGTAGTTAAAAAAAAGTGTAATCTGGGGTGTTTGAGGTTGTGGGGAACTGGGGATTATATATAGTGCAGTGTTCTAAGGCCAAAATAGTGTGTTTTCTAGGAAACTTTGATCAGTTGACTTACTACTTCATAGGCCCCGCCCAAGTTGAGGCATATCTGATTTTGTCGATGATATCAATGCAGTGGACAATAATACTTCTCCAAGAA
Source organism: Ipomoea triloba (assembly GCF_003576645.1). Taxonomy (NCBI): domain Eukaryota; kingdom Viridiplantae; phylum Streptophyta; class Magnoliopsida; order Solanales; family Convolvulaceae; genus Ipomoea; species Ipomoea triloba. The sequence goes on along the minus strand of NC_044926.1, from coordinate 742,553 downwards.
TATAGAAAGTTACTTTGAGTTTACCGTTTTCATTCACTAGTACGGCAGAATATACCGTTGATCATGGTCCATAGTTCAAAACAGCTTTCTCATGGTTTTTTTTTTTGAGTACCGTTGACTTTGTTATAATGTAGTATCTGTTCATAGTTATTTTCTCAACCAAATGAAGTACAAAGAGCCAATATCGTGTCTCCACTGAGGCTCGAACACACCCTCTCCCATGTGAGGTGCAACCGGGTGCCACTAGACCACAAGGTCTTTGGTTAATGTTACATATTGAGTTTCATGGTTTGAGCCGGTTAATTATGAATAATCTAGTTTGATTTACCTCATTGTAAAGTCACAGGGGTGAAATTTGGTATTAAAGACCCGTGATTGAGTCTTAAGATTCTCTCAACATTTTGGGAAGAAAGAAAGATTAATTACGGTGACTCATAAACTTCTTAAGTGGGTGGACCAATGCTTGATTGTTCATAAGGAGCGAGAGAGATAAATTACGGTGACTCATAAACTTTTTAAGTGGGTGGACTAATGTTTGATTGTTCATAAGGAACTTACCACATTGGACAGTTGATGTTTTTGTGAACTATTATACAAGGACATAATTTATCCATTACATATCTTTGATAGTGGTGATGTTTCTCTAGTCATCTAAAAAAAAATTGTTGTTTTAATAAGGAATTGCTTGACCCAAATTTTTATAGGAGTTTAATGTGTTCCTTTTCATTTCCCTTGTATAAAACATAGATACATACAACCTTAGAAACTAATTGATGATGATCAAAATGGCTTTATTCCACAAAGCAAATAAGCAAAAGTGCAAACATAATAATAGTACCCCATACTTTGATTTACGAGAAAATCTGCAACCACTACACGAACATGACTAAACAAGGGGACTATACTCGTTAACATTATTGTTCTCACAAGCATCCACCCAACCACACCATAAGCCTGCATGGGCTAAGATGATGGGGATAGTAGCAGCCAAAGTGATGAGCAGATGAAGCCCAGAGTGAGTGGCAATGAGGGCAATCCCTGTGCCAAAAGCCAGCAGAGAAAAAACCAGGAACCTATCAAGAACCCTATGAACCAGAACAAGAGATGCAGGCATGGCACGCATTAGCAGTGTGTATATGATTGCAGCTTCTTTGGTAGCCACCATGATGACCAAGGAGACGTGGCGTTTCGGGACGAGGGCGATGAAGAGGACGAGCCACACGAATTCGAAGTAGTACAGGGCTAATTTCTCCAGGTTTGTGGTGACCCTTGATGCAGCTGATTCAGTGGTGGAGGGGATGCTGAAAGGGCAGGTAATATGGAAGGTGAGGGGATGTTTTTTCGGGTTTTCGTCGGGTTGAGGAGATTGTGAGGGGGCAAGGATTGGTCTTTGTGTGGCACCATAGTTGTCCATCTTGAAGGAGATGTGTAATCTGAGGTGTTTGAGGTTGTGGAGAAGTGGGGATCATATATAGATCACTGTTCTAAGGCCAAACCTTTGTGCTTTCTAGGAAACTTTAATCAGTTGACTTATGACTTCTTCAGTGAATTAATGTAAGCTGCAATATGTCTAAAAACCATTGGATGAAAGATTACTTTGAATAATCAACACGGCATTGTTAGTTTTATAGGATGTGCTAGAATGGTCACTAATGGGGACAACCTAACCAGGTTGATTGGATAGTTAGTTTAATAATCACTGCGAACTTTTTTGTAAATCAAAGAAGCATCACTTTCACATGCCAGTTGACTTCTGAGTCTACATAAAGTAATTTTCATAATATAGGGGGATCAATGTACATCCATTTTACTGCCATCAGTAATCCTGGGAGAGCTATAATCCACATTTAAATTAGCTAAAAGTTACCATGAACCTATGTAGCTTGAGGAAGAGCAAATATAACAAGAAGCCACTTGCCAGGTAAAAAGAAGAGAAATAAGAAACAGAGACTTAATTGCACTGTAGTAAGCGTAGATAAAGGAGCATCTTTCAATATTTGCTGCAAAATATGTTCCAAAATGTGTATGGGAAAGGGATACACGAATTTTCTGAGAAATCGGTCAAGAATATCCCAAGAAATTGACGCTTTTACCAGAAAACAGATAGATATATGTTATCGAGTTTTCAAAATGTACTACTCTTGGAGCTTTGAACAGGAGTCTGGTTAATGTTTAAGTGGACATAATGCCCAGAGTTCGACGGCCTAACCTTTCCAGTGTGTTTCCAGCTTTTAGAATAGCAAAGATCACGAAGCATGGTAGATTGACACATATAAGGGATCATCGGCTGTCACAAATGCAAGAATATTTCAAAAAATGTCATATTTTTCTAGTTAACTCTCCGTTTTCTTGTTCTAAAGGATGGTAGAAATGGGGAGGGGGAGGGCGCTAAGGAAATTGTCGAGAATATACCAGGCAGTTGAATTTCGACAAAAGCAGTTGGGATCTCTCAAGATATGGCTGTGCACTGCGGCCAACTTCTATGCATAATGTCTGCACTTCGTATATTTCCATGAACAAACACTTTTGGTTCCTTCACCTGTGAAAACATAGTAAAATCCTTGTCTGAAACAAAAGAGAAAATCGAATCCTCCACGTTTTACAAATCACAACTACGATTTGGAAATAAGAAAATTGTAACCAGTGATATAGGAGGAAATCCTTTTTGCAGGCGAACTCCCGAAAATCCATTCACAGTGAATAGGCATTTGAAGCCCTCGATGTCAGAGTGCTCACTGTAATACACGGATCGACACACATTATGTTCTGTGTCTACTCACTAAACTCGAAAAGCTGCAAAATATGCAGGCGGCTTTACAAAGTAAAAATATGTTATCAATATAGCACGGAACTTACTTTAAAAGAAAAGTGAAATTTCTGTTCTGAAACTCTTCCAGATGAATACCTTCTTCTTTCGAGTACCTGAAACAGCAAATCATGAATTGCAGTACAAAATACTGAGCGGGACCAAAGATTTACTTAGGATAGGTAGTAAGTTTACCTCCAAGGATAGTCGTTTTCACAAAATCGGGAAATTCCGTTTATTGCTGAGAAGGTGTCAATATGAACCTGGAGTTCATCTACATAGTTTGACATGTTGCCTGAAAAGCATCACATCTAGGATGTCAATCATGTAAACCTTGTCGATGAAACGGCTATAAAGTTCGATTATAGAAGAATGCTAGAGAAAGAGAGCAGGTTCACTCACCCCTACTGTGCAAGGCTTTTAGAGCATAGCCGCTAGGATAGTTCTCATATGATGCCATGAAAAAAATCAGCGTGCATCCTAGACTAAAAAATGAGAAACTTAAAGCGTGAAATTAAAAAAATAAATAAATAAATAAAAATAAAAAAATAAATAAAAATAAACGGTACACTTCACAACGTAATGAAGTAACCTCGGTACCTCCCCAAGATCAATCCCAGCATACCAATGTAGAGAAGATTCCAGAAACTCTTTCTCCTGTTATTATACCTATACATGAAATTGAAATTACAATTAGAATCAGACCCAGCAACTACAGGATAGACAATACAGAAGGAAGTGGAAGATGCATTGCCCGTTATTGTGAATATGCATCATTTAATATGAATAGAAAGAAACGCTTTGAAGGGGTTTCGAATCATTGACAATTTCCATAGTGAAAATGAAGCCACCACATACAATCTGCTTGCTGCAATTGCTGCTGACAAGTTGAAGATCGGGATGGAACTGATGATGAAACGGAGCTCCTGCAGCATCAGCAACAATTTAAATAAAACATTTTTCCGATCATTGGCATCAAGTAAATAACAGTATTACAAAAGTCATCACACGATACCTTGTGTGGAAGTTTCGAGTACAGTAAAACAAATGAGAGAACAGGAAGAACATAGAAGGAAATCCTTCTGTCCAGTAAAACTCCAAGCTGCAACGAAAAACCACATCAAATGCAATAAAGAGAGCATGCAAAATCGTGGAGCTCGACATTTAGGATAGGCAATTAAGAAGTATGCCCAGTTTGAAATCAAGGTTAAAGTACCACACTTATTTAAGAAATAAACTCACCACAAAGAGCGGATAAGAAGCAAGTAATGAGCGGGGCAGTGCTGAAGTGAAATACCAATGAAAAGGATGTGTCTGAAAAATAATATGAAGGAAGAAGAATAGATAATGGAAACTTCAAGAACTTTTGCTTCTAGTTACTGGCCGGGGCAAAAGCAAAAGAAACTACACTATATGCCAATGTACAGGCATATATATACAAGTACATATTTTAAAGAAATGCACAAATTAATTTGTGATGCAGGATACACCCCATTCAGAACTCCGATTCAAAACAGAATTGAACCAGAAAACCTCAAATTCAGGCCATAACAACCTCCTCCACATGACAGAGTCAACCACGATTGTAAGACCTGCATGGTATAGAATTGCATTACTTTAGATAAATACAGCAACAACAAAATCTAGTTGGGAGTCTCGGGACAAAATGCCAAGCCCAGAATGCATTTCACAAACCTATGCAGCATAAAGCAGTTCCAAAGCAGGATATCACTGCCTTCCACAGAGAAATTGATTTTGTCTGCAGTTATAAGAAATCTCCATAAAAGGATAGCACAATGAAAACAATTTATCAGTCGTGATTTCATGTTTTAGAATTCTGTTCTTCAATATCCTTTTCAATTAAGAAGAAGCATCACTTCAATTGAGATTCCTATCACATTTAAACTCTCTTTCTCCAAAGAAACCGCCATTGCAAGCCAAATTCTACTCTTCATAAAAAAGTTGCTTTCCTATATATGTTTCATTAAGTTAGCAATTCCGAATCTCAATCCTCTAACATCTTATTCTTGTTATTACATTCTAATGTCAATGTGTCACACACTATGGGGCATGTACATAATTTACTTGATTAGCAGACGGCCTGCCAGCTAACTCAACCAGGAAAAAAAATAGTGAAAAGTATGAAGGAATATAACTTCACGGATTGGCTACACAGAAGTTCACATGCATACCAGCAACAGTTCCAAGCCCAATGGGGCAAGAAGCAATAAAATATCACATCTGAAGATGATTGTAGCAAAAATCTGAAAATTAGAAAATTAAAGCACTTTAAGTAATTAGTGCAAAGTGAATATAATGTGACTATTATCATAAGCTAAGTAAAAGAAAAGATTATATGATGGGACTTTACAAATTTCATAATATATATATACTAGAAATGTAATTCAGAACTACAGAAGTAAATACAAATATAGTAATGATACTGCAAGTATGCAAATGAATGATGCAGAAGTCAAAGAATAAGTTCCTGGTTAAGTGGTAACAAACATACCAAACATCTTAATGCTGCATAGAAACTCCCCCTGAGCCAATATCCATATGCCAAATTAACTTCAAGAAACAAAAATGTGAGTTAAAGAAATTATTTTCTTCCTCAACTGAGAGGGGATCTATGATTCATTACTTCATGGTGAAAGAAAATTATTTTCTTTGTCAATTTTCTTTCCCATATTATATTCCATAAGGAAAATAAAATTATTATGCGCATGGTGCTTCTGTCTATGATTTACTTCACATACCAGATATGAGGATAATACGAATATTATCAAATAATAATAAGTTATCAACTTATTTGGGACCGAGGACATGTGTAAAGAGTGGATGGATATATTATCAAGAAGTGAAAATTTGAAAAGAAAATTTGTATATAGAGATAAAAGAAAGTTTCACCTAAACAAAATGCCAACACGTTAGGAAGAGGACGAGAGCAATAAAACAGCACATGAAACTGAGAAGCTGTCAGAATCACAAAAAATGCTTCAACTTGATATCCAAATTTCTTTCTGATCTGCTTGGCCAAAGTTGAATTCAGATTACTATTTGTTAGATAATGGTTTTAAAGCTTGATTTAAAGCTTCTTTTTATTAAAAAAAAAAATGAAAAGAAGATTCCATGTGTTTGAGAAATACACAAAGAAGAGTAAATGCAGATAAGTGCTTCCATTGTTTGTTTTTACATACGCAGAAATTGCATACCTGTACCCGAAAAAACCGCAATGTAAATAAAGTGATACAGCCTAAGACCAGTCGAACTGCAAAAAAAAACAAATTTGAAATCCATTTGACTATTAAGAAAATATACCACATAAGCAAATAGTAAAATATTAACTAGTAATGCATATTAGAGACTTAGTGATAGACTGATATAGAACTAACATTGGGCATCAGATAATATGAATTAATGCAAGTCCCCTATCAATTGAGGTAAAGAAATATACTGTATTCGTTTAGAAACGGATTAGAGATATCGTATGAAGAGAGAGAATGGGGGATTGGATACCAAAAAACCATCTTTTAAAAATTTATTAAAAAAAAAAAAATTTGAGAGTAATTGCATGTGAAAGACACCACTTTGGTAGATTAAAGCATTTAGATGAGTAATCATATGCAAGAATGCTCACATGGCTGATGAACTCACCCACATAAAGACTGTAAAGCTTTGGCAAGTGTACCAAATTCATTGCTAGGACAATGGGAGACGCCAAAATTGATACAAAGAAGGCACCTGATCAAATTATTTAAACACAAATAAATAAAATAAAATAACAAGTTGCTTGGAAGAACATGGGAAATGTTGAAAAGAAGTAAAGAACAAAACATATCATAACAGATGAGAACTTACCAACAAATGTGCGAGGAACAACTCCGGGGAAGTCAAAATGATCATACTGCAATAACACAGCAAAGGTAGCAGCTTTAGATACAACATCATTAACTAAGATTACCCGAACAAAGAAACCAACTAAGTACAAAGATAAAGTAAAAAACGTACCTGTTCTAAGTGATGTTTGTGATATAAAATATCATGCATGGCCTAATAAAAAGAAAAGGTGAAACAACATCAATGCAATCAAAATAAAGCGAGAAAAAAAAATGAACAATTCTGGTCCAATGCATAAATTGTTGATAACAAGGCAACTGAACTAGCCCAATAATCCTATGAAATAGTTTCAAATGCAAATTTTCCCCCTCGTAACAGTTTCCTCAAGCTCATTGCACTTCCAGCATATGAACTAGCTCATTGACTAAGAAAAAACGAAAATTGATGTACCTGAACATTGAAGCTTTCTTCAACCTTAGTGTAGGGTACAGCGAAGACATAAAACGCGGCGATCGAAGCCAATAGCAGGTCATAGCCTATCAAAGATCGTCTCAGAATTTTCAATAATTGTCTTTGGTTCAGCCAAATTCTATAATAAAAAGTTAGATTGGAGCTGAGAGTATGATACATTACCGTAAAGTTTGAAGAAATTTTCAGACTTTCCGGCCATTGTCGAGGGAAGCTGCCGGAGGAGGATTTAACTAATTAACTGATTTGTGTGTTACTGTCTTCCTGATGATGCAGCGATTTGGGTAGCCGGAAATCTAAACGACGACGTAATAGAGCAACCACGGTGTAATTTCACTTCACTTCTGCCCCTTTCAAATTTGTCAAATAACATCTTCTAGAGAATTAAAAAGGTATACATTTTATAATTAAGATGATTTGATAAGCCGAAGACCTTGTGGTCTGGTGACATCTGGTGTCCCGATTAACACTCCCACATAGATGACGAGCCTCAGTGGAGTTCAACTACATTGTAACAGACTTTGGTAGCTCTAACGACACGTAACTTAGAACCAAACTACATTAAAAGCTCGTTTGGGCTCTCTTGGTATGCTTTTGATGTTTTTTGCTTCTATCCACTTGGGATTAGTTCATATAGTTATGTAGTTCAAACAGTCTATCCACTTGGGATTAGTTCATATAGTTATGTAGTTCAAACAGTAATTGTACCATGGTGAACAAAGAGTCAAGTAATACAAGTACGAGACTTTTTATAAAAGATTCCAAAATTAATTTTCCGTATATAGAAAAAAAAAAAAACGTTGTACCACGGATTGGGTTTAACATTCAGAGTACATCAAAAGTAACAAGTGCAGTTCAATATTCTACCGCATAACAGCAATCGTTTAAGCAAAACAAAACAAGAATTTTGACATATATAGTTTGAAGGCATATAATAGACTAGATTATCCATCAATTACGGAAAATGTACCCGTGCTGATATTGCAACTACATTAGTCCAATGTGACCAAAATCTTTCCTTCACACCAAACATTGACAAGATAGAAGACTTAACAAGTGTTAAAAACATGTCACTAACAAGCATGATTGAGTCCAAGAAAACAAGGGGAGAATTAACCTTGCTTGAAAACCAAATCCAAAACCAATAAATGCCACAGATCTTGCAAGTGGAAATCATTTGTTTTTGAGATTCCACTCTGAAATGTTAGGAGTACAAAACTATTAACTAAGGAGGTTGTACGAGGGCAAATCTTCCAGCCGTGTCAAGTCATCTTGTAGAAGTTCGCTTTCCAGTTGCCGCCGTGTAGCCTTCATTACAGTCTGTGGAAGAGAAAAATAAAGTCATGAAATTAAAGCCAAGAATATTTATTTTGGAAAAAACACCAAATTGCTTTGTCTATGATAGTCACCATCCATTAATGTTGCTGTTTGAATGCAAAACATGTGCTTTCCAACCATGATAGTCAAACTTATGATGATTAACAAGAGATGTATAGTAACTCTCACTACAAATTAAAGCACTTACATTGAAGTCCATGTATGATGCTCGCATGACAAGCCACTGATGATCCATCAGCTTGAATGCAATGCAGTATAGTAGGTCAAATGCAGATTCATTTTCTGTCCAAAGGGCAAAATAATTTACTCAAGAGAAAAAAAAACACAAAACTATTCAGAGTGATGCTAGAAATAAGCTAAACATTCATCAAAAAACTAAATGTTTTACATTAAGTGGGGAAAGGGAGTAAATGGAGAATTTATGAAGAAAAGTTCAGGGATTAATTAAAGAAGAAGAAGAAGAAGAAGAAGAAGAAGAAGAAGCAGCTGGTGATAGGGACTTAAAACCATGACCTATTTATTTACCTGCCAGAAACTTCAAGAAGGCTGCTCCTACCAGGTTGCGTGGTTTTACTGCAGAGTTTAAGCAAAATTACCTAACTGAAGAATTTATTATAAATTTCAGAGCCATAGACTACATACAGTTGATCAATGCTTTAAATCATATACACACATAAATCTCTCGAAAGTTCTAAGAGTTCAGATGAGGAAACACTCAGAACAGAGAGAGAGAGAGAGACATGCCTGCTTCTAAATCAAGCATCTGGGTAAGCATGAATGTGATATTAACACCGGCTACAGCAAATGGGTATTCCCACATGGCCCTATCACCTTCCTGCTTCCGAAGAAGATCCTGGAAGGATTTCTGCAAATAACATCAGAAGCAAGTGAAAATATTAAAACCCCTACTGCATGTGCATCATAAATAATAACATTGCACTGTGTATACAATTTCTACACATTGGTTGTGTGAATAAGTTGGGAAGAAAGAGTGTGATTGATAAGTATAATATTGCATTGCCTTCCAAACAAATCAAGTACAAAACATATCATCAGTAGGTATCCCTTACAAAGCCTAGCCTGACAGTTGGTCTATTAAAACCACCACAAGTGTCAGGACAAATTAATAGTGCTACATTCCCTTATAGACATCAATTGAAAGACACTTGGCATGGTGTCAATTAAAACTACCACAAGTGTCTAAGAAAAGCAAAGAACTAAAGGGAAACTGCAATGAAGTAATGAACCAGAGAAAAAGCAATAACAAAAGTGTATTATGACTTCCAAGGCTTAATTAGAATTGAAATAGAAATTGCATTGATCTCTGGAATTAGGAAATGGGTTTCCAATTATATCCAATTGAAAGGCATTAACACATGCCAAGTTGCCAAGTCCTAATAGACACCATGTACAATATACCAAGCACTAAAAGTAACCAGTGAAATTTGGATGCAAAAAACCTAGAAGAAACTGGAGGAAATAGATGCTGTGACAGTGGAACTATGTAAAGAAAAAAAAAATTAGTTTCAAGTAATCAAACTCATTCAGATGTGATAGACTAGAAGCACAAGAACGAGGATGGAGATGGAAACTTACAGGGAAGTTCCTAGCAAAATATAACAAATTTTCCAGTGATATAAATCCACCACCCCTACATGAAACAATCAACAAAAGAAGAATAAAATAACAGAAGTGAAACTGGTAAGACAAGAAGTTCATAGATTCAAGCTAAAATCCAACTCGCCAAAAAAAAAAAAACAAAACAAAAGGTAAGGGGTAGGGGGAGTATTGCTGTACCTGAAGTCAGTAGATGGATCTTTGCCTTGCCAACCCATGTCCTTCCACTGCTCAGATATTAGGCCGCGGAGTTCCTCCTCAGGAAAGGCGGCATTCCACAAAGCTTTTAAAGCTTCCTGTTGGAACCAGGAGAAAAATTGCAATGATGATGGTAAGGATCTGCCATAAACTTTTATAGGGTCTTGTTAAACATAGTACCTGATGTTCAGGAAGTGAACTATCATAAGCAATGTCTATACGGCCCTGTAGTCTTTGCAAGCATTCCTCCTGAAACCACCAAAAGTTGAAAGAATCAAAACACCTTATAGCCATAATTAGAATGTGAACAGTTGAGAATGGACAAAGCATTCAGGTGCATACAATGTCATTTAACTTAATTACCAGGACTCAATTATTATACCTGTGAAGGTGTCAAATCAAATGAGAGACGAGCATCACTTTCTCTTCTTTGAGCACAAACACATGAAAGCCCTCTGCCAAGCCATGCAGCTGACCCTGCCACAACCTCTGCGGTAACAAAAGAAAACCACAGGCTAAATAAAATAGGAAGCCTATACTAATAGAGACTTGTTTTATACTTTTATTACAGCATGTCGGATGCCACAGTAAAGAACAGTTTAGTTGTTAGAATTAAAAGAAAAGTACAAGGATATGCAAGTTTTGCAGGAAAAGGCAAAGTACTGGTACTGAGGTTGTAGATCAAAAAGTGCCCCTATGTAACAGAATTTCCCTATGTGCTACCAGAAAGAATATCATAAATGGGCAATATACACAGAAAATCACAATCATCCCTCCAAATTATCTCTGACAGAAGAAAATCCTCATGAAAGCACCACAGAAAATACTGCAACGAAATCCAAAATGAGGAAACAAAGGATATAAACTCAGCAATCTCACCAAATATGCGAATGCAGTTAGGCATAAATCAACAGTAACCAGCCTAATTTTCAGTTCATATATCGGAAACTCTAGAATTCACTCCAAACACCAAATAGAGAGACAGCAATAGTTACTAGCATCCAACACACACATTTAGGAACAGATATATACGGCACCGAATTAATAGATAAGATCTTTTGCTCCGCTTTCTTCATAATTTTAGTGTAAGTTGCGTTACCAGAAGAAGAATGGCAAGTGTTGCTCCTGTCGAGGCTCTGCGATATCCTCCTCACCGCCACAAACGATCCTCCACCGCCTCTCTCCTCCATTCTCCCTACACCACACTGTCGTCTTCCGCCGTCACACTCGTCTCTCTAAGTCTCCCGCGATCGAAGCAATGCGAACAGTCCTGATTGCAGCGGATCGAATTGCAGACGCGAATTCATCAGAAGTGAACTCGACGAGAAATCCGCGGCTCCTTCCTTTCCAGTTCAATTCTCCCGAAATTGCTCCCCCTCCGTATCGCGTTAGAGTCGTTGCGAGTTCGCCCTCGTGATTCCTAATTTCCGGCGAGATTTTTGATTTGTACAGTTCTGCGCTGGGGGGAATCTCTGAGTAGATTTGGTAGGCGAAGAAGATATGGGCGGAGCTGCGCTGTTCTGCACTTCTGCTCTACTCTTTCCCTGTTAGTTGAGCTATGCGTCCGTTATTGGAAGGAGAGAATATTTAGTTTTTATTTATTTATTTTAATGCGATACTTATAAGGAAGCGGTTCCGTTTCATACACGAGTTTTGGGCTTTAATTATTGAAGAAATGGAATATTCTCCTCCCCACTCGAGAGTAAAATTGTGGTCAGATAATATTTCTGTGGCTCTCTTTGAAGAAATATCACAAAATTAAATTTCAATGATATGATATTAATTCTTTAGACTATAACAAAGTATAGAACATAAACTACTTTATAATAGAATTAATAGTAGTAAAAAAAAATACTTCGACTCAGTTTATTACGAGATTTCTCAAGAGATTCAAATATACTATGGGGGAAGAAGATGTATAAATTTGAACTATAAATGTAACACATTTCACTTGTTTCTTTATGAGAATTTGTCAAAATGGCCAAATGTGGCATATATATATATATATATATATATATATATATATATATATATATATATATATATATATATATATATATA
>NC_044926.1:694687-729892 GCF_003576645.1 Ipomoea triloba | reverse complement strand
ATATATATATATATATATATATATATATATATATATATATATATATATATATATATATATATATAACATTTAAAAGTCAAGTGTGAAAGGGATGGAATACTCATCAAATAGTTGCGACTTGTGAGATCAAAGTTCAAAATAATCATATTGTCAAATAAGTTTGAAATTTTAACTTTACCCTTTAAAATATATACACATGCACTATAAGTATTGAAATAAAATATTTATTTAATTTTGACAAAAGAAAAAAAAAGAAAGATCAATAATGTAAGCATGCATAACTTGTATTATTGTTCACAGAAGGCGAAATTTCTCATACAAAGGAATCACGCCCTCCCGGGTAGAATGGTAGATGGATAAGTAACGCTGACCCACGGCCTCTTAGGTAAAATAATCAATATTTAGTGCCCAAAAGGATCGAAGCCTACAATAACTTGCATTATTGTAATTACAACTAAGATAATGTTTTAAGGGTAATACAAAAGGTAGGGGCAACTTCCAGCCATATTGGTCGAACAGTTGACTTGATAACTACAAGGTTCTCAATTTGCCTTTTCGTATGAGCTGCCTATTAGTCTTATTGGGTTTGAGTTAGTCAATTATGGGTAACCTAGGATGGTTTACCTCATTGTATTTTGTCGGCTTGGGTCGCAATAATGCAGGCTTCACCCATAGTCGATCAGATATACACAATGTATGTTGATTTACCTCATTGTGATTTTTTACTTGTTATGATTATAAAGTGGGTTTCACACAAAATGCAATGAACCGGAATATATGTGTGTATTTATACACATACATTTATACCAATGTCCTATATATACATACATACACATGGGGTGCTGGCAAAGATGGAAAATGACCTGATCTGATGTGGGAAAGACTTGAATGAAGTGGGTTTTGACCCTACGTGCCAAACATCAAATACATATACTTTTGTGGCCTGGCTAACTATATGCAGGATGGAACATGCACCTTCCAAAATCAATCAAGAAAAGCTATGGCCTACTCGCATGGGTTTAGGAAAGGGGTGGGCTTTCTTTGCTGGATACTTTGGAAGGAAACTTTAATTTTCCATTCCTGTATTCAATCACTTTCGTATTCTCTGGATATGATTGCCGATCGATATCCACAAACGGATTGATGGATGTCATAATCCGCGGTGGATAATAATTTATTCATTTATTGCCACTTTTGATCACATTTATTGCAACATTAAAGTTATGCATATTCATAATAATTTAAGATATATACATTATATATGAAGCTAAGTATTATAGTGTATGGTTGTTGAGAGATCGATAATGAAATAACGTAACATAACAAAATGTGATATTATTTGTTTGTAAGAATGAATGGGGTAGACTTCAAAATAAACAAACTAAAGCCTAGCAAGCATCAAATGTTCTACAGGTCGTCACTATACCTATGGGCCATGGTATCCTCTCTAAATTTAAAATTTGGCGAAGCTCTTCATTAGCATGTCCAAACACACGCTGCCCTGACTGTACTTAAGGGACTCCTTAGCAAGAAAGTTTGTTTCACGATTCTGCTTCATGAACACATGACAAATATGAATAATCCATTTATATTCCTCAACCAAATTGCCCACAGGTTATATTGGTCTGCTTATTTTCTCCTTAGTATTAATTCAACTAATAGCTCTTTTTGAGTCATGTTCCACTATAACACGCCTAAATGCAATGTGACATTATTAATTGATTGTGATAATAAATCAAGTACAATTCACAGTTACTAGTGAACTTTGGAACCTCTTATTATGTTGAAAAATGTACTAGACTTTTAGAAATTAAATCCTCCTACAAAATTGTGGACCACACTATTCATAGTGTTAGATTAAGGAACACCTATTGAAAGATCTGCCAACAAAATCGTTGGCTACAGATGGCTCAAAATGAAACTTATGATAACCTTATGAAATTTTACAGCCATTACATATTACCATACGCATTTTATCGTCTTTTGGAAGGTGAAATATATAGCATTACAATTATAAAAATTAAAATAATTAAATAAATATTCACCCCAACATTCTTTTGATTGTACTCATTGACACATAGTTTTTTTTTTTTTTTTTTTTTTTAATTTTTAGCTCTTGTGATTTTATGTGACAGGTGTATATAAGTTGGGGTCCAGGGTAGGATCTTAAACATAAGTTTGGTCGGAATAGTAATATTTGATAGTGGTTGATATTAAGGGCCCTTTGATTTAAAATGATGGATACTATACTCTAATAAGTGTATTACATGTGGACTCCACATGAGAAGATTGCACATTCATGTTGTTGGATTGAAAAGCATAAAAATTAGTACATATTTTTCCATTCCATTAAAGTAAAATAATCAAAACTTTCAAAGAATCTTATGGATTCTTGGATCGTATGTAGAAGTATGGCATAATAGTTTTTATAATCCTTGGTACTTGATATTGTTGGTTGTTTAACGAAAGAGTAGCATAGGGAATCCAAATTTAAAAAATTCGAGATTTATTTATTTTTTTTGAGAAGAAATAAATTCGAGATTTATATTCATCTACTTTGAACCTTTTTTTACTCATAATTTAAAAGTGCTTATTGAACCAAATATTATAAGAGAGAATATAATAAGTGATTTAGAATATAAAAATCAATAACCAAATACTTGGTATAATCATATATTATAGCAAGTATTTTAGAGTTTATGACTGGATTTTTTGGTTTAGTCGTCCACTTTTTATTGTTTAAGGTCTAGTATTTATGGTTTATATTTAAAATTTAGCATTTTCGTTAATTTTATAAAATTTATCAGGATTGCATATTTAGTTGTTAAAAATTACATATTTCTAAGTGTTCAAATTTGCATAGTGAATTTGATGATAATTACGAAAATGTCACTGTTTTTTTTTTTTTAAATATGATCAGATCCGTCAAATTTGTACAAATGTAAAACTAAGATAGGTTCTTATCACAAATTACAAGTGCATACTATGTATTTACCCTAGAGTGAATAAATAAATAAAATAAAATAAACAAGTGCGAATGCTATGCATGCATTAGCTCATTTTTTGAGAGCTAATGCTTCTATTGTTCCAATTGATTAATGAGTAATTAATAGGTTAGCATTATCCCACACAAAGCACTAGCTTTGTGTATGAAAAAACATTGATGAATTAGATCCAATGACATTATCCAAGAATATTAGCTCTCACTTTCCCAAGTATTGATATTACATTTCTTACCTCATAGATGATCGAGATCATTATCATATCAACTGCAATTAATATATAATAAACAAGTTCAAAACAAGTTTTTTTTTTAATACTATTGACTCTGTTACTGGGATCAAACCTGTGACCTTTCACTTGGGAGGGCCATAACTATGCCGCTTGACCTCTCAAAATAAGTTAGACAAGTCAGTAGTCACATGGTACGTCAAGCCCGTATTGCAGTTAACATCTCATGTGTGATTTGCGCGCTACTTCGTATTACACATGAATATAACATTTTCAGTAATCTGACATTACCAACAATCTAATATTCTTTAAAGTAATCTAATATTTTGTGAATCAAACGCCTTTGAAACATGTATCAATGGTCTATCTTATTGTATGGATTATGGACTTACTTCCACAGTATAAATAAATTATACCATGGACTAGAGTTTACTTTACATTGTAGATCCTGGTCCAAAAATAACATTCAAATTCTATATATGTAGTTGATACATTCTATACTTGCAGTAACTATTAACTGTAGGTACATAATTTGTTAACTGAAAGGTATATAATTTTTGTATCACAGTTCATAATGCAATATGAATCATACTCCATGGTATGACAATTGCTCAGTATAAGCATTGTATCTGTCATAATTGGGCTCGAAATATTTGAAATTTGGACTATTGGTTCAAATGGGGCTGACCCGAACTAATATGAGGCCCGTGGTGATCAAATCCTTATACAGATAAGCCCGCCAGTATGATCCACTGGAAATCCGGTGATCCAAACGACCGGTAAACTCCATTTTCTCCCCGCCGATCAAAATTGTTCTAGAACACACACTGTAAAACTTGCATAGTCAATCGCAGATACGTATATTAAACCTGCATACTCAGAGAGCAAAGCAAGAAGGATGCAATCTCCGTGTATCTATGCTTGCAAGTCCTTCAACGAGCTGCAACTCGCGGGGTTTCACTCTCATGTCTCACCTTCAACATCATTCTCAGTTCGGAGGCCCAATTGCTTCTATCCTCGCATCTCGTGCAGTTTCGGACGGGAGAGAGGGGTTAGGAATGGGGAATCGATGAGTAGAGAGAAGGTGAAGGTGAAAGGGAAGGGAAAGGGGAAGGATAATGTGTGGAGCATCGACAGCGAAATAGCGAAGGCTGAGAAGGAGAAGGAGAAGCCGAGGAGGAAGAAAAAGAGAGGAAACGGGAGGAGAATGACGAGGAACACCGTCCAGAAGAGTAGATGTGGTCGAGTCATGGTCTCCGGTGCTATGTTGATTGAGACCGAAACCGTATTACAGACTCAGGTAATTCGGTTTGTTTTCAGGTATCCTTTCTGCATTTCGTTGAAATTTTCATTCTTCTTAATTGATATATTTAGGTTATGATGCTGTTACTAGTTGATGATCTTGTGATGTTTTTGATTTTTTCTTAATATTTAGTGTTTGCGTTTCTATACACTAAAACTGTGGCTGATTAGCAAAATGACAAATGTAAGAAGGTCCTTTCTGCATTTCGTTGAAAATTTCATTCTTCTTAATTGATATATTTAGGTTATGATGCTGTTGTTACTAGTTAATGATCTTGTGATGTTTTTGAATTGTTCTTAATATTTAGCGTTTGCGTTTCAATACACTAAAAATGTGGTTGATTAGCAAAATTACAAATGTAAGAAGGGAAAATGGGGATTATTGACATGAGTATACCAGTGGAATCAGAAACCAGTAGATCAGTAGGGTGTATAGACCATGCTTGATAGTGGTTCTGGCTTCCATACTCCATAGTCTAACTCTACACTACTCCTGTTAGGTTTTTAGTACTTTAAAAGTTGTCATATTTTCAGGAACCTGTAATTAGGCCTGCATGGAATACATTTGCAAGTAGTGTTAGTGGAATATGGAAGGGAGTGGGAGCGGTGTTTTCTCCCATGACTGCAGAAATGGAGCCAATTGAGGTCGGAAACAAGGACGAGTACCTCTTTGACTGCTATACTCTTTCTCGTGTTGAAGCTGTGCCTCCACAGGCTGGGGAACAGACTTCTCAAATCCAGAGGACAATTAATTGGGTATCGTTGAATCCTTATGGTGAAGTTCCGGAGTTGAAAGAAGGTGATTATGGAAATCGAGTGAAGGGTACAGATGGAGAGAGATCCTTGTCTACAAGGAAGATAGCAGAAGGAACTTTAACAAAACACAATTTACCGAAATTTGAAACTTTTGACTTTGCAAAGAGTGATGTGATGGAGGAAGACATAATGGGAATGGAACCTGGTCTTGTGTTCTTTGAGGTAAAACTAATTCAGTTCTGTGATGACAATGCATGCTGGTTTTAATCACTCATGTTTTTAGTTGCTGGAATATCATTTCGTTACATTAATTCATGCCCAATCAAAGTTTCTAAAAATTTGAAGGATGGATCTTACTCAAGAGGCCCCGTTGATATCCCAGTTGGTGACATTGATGACTCAAAGTATTACCTTTCTCCAACGTTCAAGTTTGAACAGGTGAGTTTGTCTTCTTAGTTCTTACTAACCTTTCATTATATAATAATTACTCCCTTTGATTGTGTTCAAAATTTCAAATAAATGTGAGGAACTACTGGCCTGTTCTCTTACCTTGGAGTTATTAATTTGGCTAGTGTCCTTGAGACATCACCTGATGCTGTACATAATCCTGCTAAGATGATGATGATCACACAACTGGTCAATCAATGTGCTCTGCAATAAAATATTTATTTTATTTGGAAATTGGAATTCTAATTTTCCTATGCTTACATTCATTTGATTGTTTTATTACTATGTAACTAGCTCCTATTTCTTTTGTAGTGTTTGGTCAAAGGTTGTCACAAGAGACTCCGCATGGTTCATACTATAGAATTCAGTAACGGTGGCTCTGACATTCAAATATTAAGAGTTGCTGCTTATGAAGAACAGTGGGTTAGTCCCGCCAATATCTTGGACCAAAGGTATCTCAGTAACTTCAAGGATGGAATAGTTTGGTTTGACATTCTAAAATAATCTTGTAGCTTTTAAACAATAGATTATCTATTATATTGCATTTCTCATCTCAATTCTAAGATAAAGTTTTCTAGTTGCATCTCACGTTTCTGTTCTTTTACACAAGATCACATGGACTCGATTGTAGATATTGCATACTATCTCTTGATTTCACGTTATTATTAACATCTTATGTCTCACCTACCCAAACAAAGAAAACTGACATTGTCTCACTTGTGACATCAAAGCGACATGGATCTGGAGGTGAAGCCATTTTCACAGAGGAGAAGAGTTCAGCCGGTAGAGCTGACTGGGTCCTGGAAGGTATTTGAGATGAGCGTGACACCTGTTTATGACGAGGAGAACGATACAGACATCGACAGTGTGCCCTATGTACACCTCTGCATGGAAACCCTAAACAAAAGAAGCTTGCCTGAAACTCCGGTCTACTTCGGGGAGGAGGACATGCTAGACATGCAAGACGCGACAATACTATGGCTTCCGGGAGGCGTGACCAGCTATGTCGACGTGAAAAAGGATGGAATCCTGTGCATTGGCGTTGGCTGGTATTCAGATGAGGGAATAAACCTTGTCATGGAAAGGGATTATGGAACAGATGGGAAATTGAAGGAAGTTAGGTGGAAGTGTGAAATGAAGAGAAGGTGGACTAATCCTCCTCCCATGTAAATATTCTTGTGTTTTCACTTCATTTATAGTTTAGTTTTGTATATGTATATTGATGTTCTTTTGTATCTTACTATGCTGTCATAAATGGTGTTGCTCACAACTCACAAGTGCCCATTTTTCACCTTGAGTTATATCATATAGATACACATTATTCAAATAACAGAACAAAATTATGTGTCTATAATTGATATATTATCTGCATTTAGTTAATAAATTATGTGTTTGACTGTCTGTAAATAAATTGAAGACATAATATGTGAATTATGACATATACATAATATATTAACTACATATGTTGACACATAATTTGTAGACTGATAATCTGAATGCTATTTTAGACAAGGGTTAACAATATAATTCGCCGGGGAAGGGGATAGGTCATATGATCCGGAATCAACTTGGCCCATAATTGCTTCCACCAATACCATTGTAAAATGGTCATGCTACACACCTATATTTATCGCGAACAACAATCATTATATCGTGAACTATATGCTACACACCTATATGCTTATTTTAATGTATTACTGTTCATTTGTAGTGTACTATTTAAAAATGAATCCACATTAATGGTCCACAGTATAACTTACCTACAAACAATCACCCCTTGATATGACAATTGCATGTTTGTGATGTAACATTTTACTACGTTAATAAGTGACTGTTTGTGACTTAATGTGTTAATTATATGTTTGTGATGTGATGCTTTATCACGTTAGAAAGTCACCGTTTGTAAGTGACAATTATATGAATGCTCAGCATTTTCCCCATGTAAATTAGGAATAAATAAGGTTTATGGAGTGTACTATAAACTGAGATTATGTCATTATGAAATAAAATGGGTTAAAAGCGCGAGGGATAGAAAAGTGTGGGTTTAAAGTGCTATTAGGGTGAACAATGGGGACTAGAAACGAAATTTCTATAAAGTAGAAACAAAAGGTACTCCATTATGATCTATAATTCAAGTTTTCAACGGTGTTTTAGCTTTTACGTGTGTGCGTTTCTCTGCCTCATCTCCTTTGCATCTAAAATTCTCCTTCGTAGATTCAGATTCCGGTCGGTCACTTAACGCCGGCGTATCCCTCAGTTTCCGGTTAACCTCTCTCCTCTGTCGCCATGAATCCTGAGTAGTAAGTTCTTTCACCTTCATCGTCCTTATTTTTTAGTTTCATTTTCGGCTTTATTTTATATCCTTTGGAAGTATCGTCAAATCTACTTTTCAGCTGAATATTATCATTATCGTCCTTCTACTTTCAAATTTTAGCTATTTACTGAATAGAGATCCCGTGTTTATGGTGATTATCTTCTTATTAGATGTGTTCCTTTCATTTTTTCTACGAGTTGTGATTCGCCGTAGATGTGTAAACATGTACATGTGAGATGAATGAGAAAGGTTAACTAAGGATGGATTCCAGATTATGATTGAAGTTGTGGTGTTTGATTAATTGTATGGATAGGAAGGTTGATATGCAGGCTCCAGGAATTAGGGAGTTTGGTTAGGGTTATTGTTTTGTGAAGTTAAGATGAGACTTGGCCTTTATAGAGGCTTTAAAAGGTAGGCAGTGCAGTCTGAGTTAATATTATGTTCATTCTTCAAAGGGATTCAACAGTTTGGATGTTCTAAGCTAGCTCGTCTGCTTCAAATGCATTAAATTCATGAAGCAAAGTTAAACACAGAAGCCTTTTGAGATACATAAGCAAATCATGCTTTTTTGGGTGGTTATTTGAATATGGTAAATTATTAGTGCCTATAATCTTAATTTTAGTGTTGCCACTTGCCAGTTGCCAGCCCTCTATCTAAAATATATAATTTGATAAATGCTAAGAGGCTTACTGCTGAAATTATTGTTCTGATGTATCTGAGCAATCATCTTACTGCTGCCTCCATTTCACTGGAGTTGACCATTTAAGGTCAAATCTTGAATTCTTTGTGACAGTTTAGTTGCTTTCACATTTTTACTTTTTCTATATCTAGGATTGAACTGGAGTTAATCAAATGTATCTTTTTTCCTTTTACAAGTTAATGGCTGGCTAACTGATTGCATCTGCTTCTCCTTCCTTGCAGTGACTATTTGTTCAAACTTTTGCTAATTGGAGATTCTGGTGTTGGAAAATCATGCCTTCTATTGAGATTTGCTGTACGTTGCTAGTATATGTACTCTTGTCTAGTATACTGGACTATTTTTCAGTTTGCATTTACTTATTCGCATGGAATTGGTCGGAGGATTCTGTTACTGCACTTTAGTGCTCTTTAAAAATGGTGTTAATGAAACTGAAAGTTGTAACTCTCTTCTGTTAGGATGATACTTACTTGGAGAGTTATATCAGCACCATTGGAGTTGACTTTGTAAGTAAATTGTTTATTAACCATAAACCATTTCATTTAATGTAATTATCAGTTATCTATTTCCTTACCCACAACTGCCTCAAGAGGGTTGGGGAAGAAGAAAGAAGGAAACTGAACAAAGGGAAATTGTCACAATTTATTCTTTCTTGTAGAAAATTCGCACTGTGGAGCAAGATGGGAAAACACTAAAACTTCAAATTGTGAGCTTTACTACTACAGCTTGATTTCTTTCATTTCACTTTTACTCTTTTGTGAAATAAATGTTCATAAAAGTCATTTAAGTTGCCTTTGTTCTTTGCCAATATTTAGTGGGATACTGCTGGACAAGAACGGTTTAGGACTATTACTAGCAGCTACTATCGTGGAGCCCATGGCATAATAGTGAGTGCTAGCCTTTAAAAATTTCTGCTCTATTTAACTTCAATTATTAGCAAATTAGTTAGTGTGCATTCTTAATCCGATGATAACTCTTTGAAATGGCCTCTATGGTAGGTTGTATATGATGTGACGGACCTTGAGAGCTTCAACAATGTCAAACAATGGCTTAGTGAAATTGATAGATATGCTAGTGAAAATGTCAACAAACTTCTTGTTGGAAACAAATGTGATCTTGCAGAAAACAGAGCTGTCTCGTATGAAACAGCTAAGGTGAACAGGGTTAACTATAATAGACAGATAATTGATCTTCTTTTAAGACTACCATGAGGACTTTTTCCTTCTCAACTGAGAATCTATTGGTTGTGCTCTCTCATTATACAGGCATTTGCTGATGAAATAGGCATTCCATTCATGGAAACCAGTGCAAAAGATGCTACTAATGTAGAGCAAACTTTCATGGCTATGTCTGCTTCAATAAAGAATAGGTAAGACATGCATAGTTTATTTGAATAACACCAAAATCCTTACACCTCTGTGCAGTTTCTCAAATCATTTGAATCTCATGTATATGAGTTGGTTACCTTACTTTCTGTTAAAGTCCAAAGTTCGATATGCTTACAACGCTTATGCTTTCTTACGTATGAATAAGTTTTCTAAAAGTTCAGTATAACTGTATAAGAGCTTTCTGGAACAAGTACACATTAAAGCATAGCAAACGCTGTAATCATCTTGTATCCCACCATGTATGAAATATCACAATATTGTCTTGAATGTCATATTAAGTAGTCTGGTGCAGGGCTGGTATTCCTCACTAGATTCATTTGAGCCCCGACATGGCCAAGCTGTTAATTTCTTGTGTGGAATGCTATAGACGAGCAGAGATTAAAAAGTTTAGAGCCCTCTTATTAGTCAGCTTTATTTTTTAATGCCACGTGTGCCTGATTAAGATGTTCGTGTTGCTTGTGCATCTTCTGATGTTCCCGTTTTGACCTTCAAATGCAGGATGGCAAGCCAACCAGCAAACGCAATGAAGCCTCCAACTGTTAATATTAAAGGACAGCCAGTTGCACAGAATAGTAGTGGCTGCTGCTCTTCCTGAAGGGTAGACAGTTACTTGCTCAGTTTATTTGTATGTGTTATGGCTAAATCTATCGCTGTCCACTTCATGGATCCATTAATTCTTCAATATCTTTGTCACTCCAATGTTTTTTTTTTCTTTCATGTGATAATGGAATGATTGTAAAAACTGGTGAAACTGGTCAATGTTAGCAATTTGTACACTATATTCTTGTGTTCTAAGGACAAAATAGTCATGCATGAGCTGATGAGCCAAACACAATTTAATCTTGTAGGATAAAAAACTTAGATAACATGAGGTAACACCAGTTGAGTTGATCAAGCAATTAACTTGTAATTACAAGATTTTAAGTTTGACTATACATGTAAATTGTCTATTAATTTTTTTTAGTTTGAACCAACTATGAACAACTTAGGTTAGTTTGTAACTACAAGATTTTAAATGTAAATTGTCTATTAATTTTTTTAGTTTGAACCAACTATGAACAACTTAAGTTAGTTTATCAGCCAAAAAGGGGAGGGGGAGACCCCAGGCTGAGAAGCCTAAGTACTAGAGATCAATTGACAGAGTGTGGGAATACCCATCAACGAGACTCTCCAAACCAGGCGGAGGAAGCTCAAAATCACTCCAGTCCATATCCTGAAAAGCACCAATGTTGGCAAGGCAATCTGCCACCATCTTGTGACTTTAGATCATAGGGCGAGCTTTACCCCAAGGTTCATAAGACAAGGCAATCTGCCACCATCTTGTGACTTTAGATCATAAGGCAAACTTTACCCGAAGGTTCATAAGGCGAACTTTGTCCAAAGTAAACCTTCTGATAACAGCTATAAGCTTTTCTATAAATCAAAGAAATTAGTGGATAGAAGGAAACGTAAGATACAAAATGTGAGAAATGCACCAATATAAGGGGAAGATTAAGACCTCACTATTCCATCTAAAAAAACAAAACTGACAAGCAACATAGTTATGAGTTGTGTCATATGGCCAAAACCAAAACAGTAATAGAGGTAGCATCACATTAGATGAAAGGAGGCTGGATAGGATAGGTGGGGGTGGGGGGTCTGGGATAACATTAAGGAACAAGAAATTTACATCTTCAAGTGTAAATTTCAGGAACCTTTTCTCATAACTTTCAGTCTATTATATTATTCTAGTGAACCATCTCACTTGCCACCTAAGGTTGGGAACTGCCCTGGATCTTCAATGGAAGGCGCCTGAGCCTCCATGAAGCTCATCGTCTTTCCTCCACTGTAACCAACTCTATCGCGCCCACGGCCACGGCCACGACCGCCAGAACCGGAGTACCTCTCACCCTCAGCAGGCTTCAAGAATTCGTTAATGCTGACAGACTAAACCCAAGAAAAAACGAAAGGATTAAATTATTGCCCAAAAACGGCAAGGAATAGTTCGGGAAAACCAACTCAAATCTGCAACGGGAATTGAAAATATAGAGCTGGATATTTTTACATCCTAATGTCGTAAAATACCTACCTTTTTGGTCTTCTCTGCAGACTCTCTTCTCTTCTTATCCTCAGACCCCTATAGTAAAGGAACATTGCATTAATAGTGTCGTTAAGAGAAACGTTAGAAAATCAGAATAGACGGAAATTTGGTTCAACATATCTTTACCAATTTTATGAAGATGTCATCACTAGTTTTCTTGGAAATCTGCTGCATGGATTCAAACTCCTTGGCATCAACCTTCCTTTCCTCGGTTTTAAGCACCTGCAATGCCTTTCTCTTTTCCTCCAGCACCTTCTCATACTCCTCAAGAGTCATCTCCTGTGCATTCAAAAATTATCAAATTTGAAATTTCCAAGAATCAGGATTGTTCGAGAAATTTAATCTTGCAGATTCTGAATGAGGAATATGAAATAAAAAGTTACTGCAATACACTTCAATCAGCCCAAACAACCCATCTTCTAACCCGTTGAGCAAGTTGAATCTTAGGCTCTTAGCTCTTAGAGTGGGTTAAGAGAACAGTTAAGAAAGTTGCATGGAATTTAATACAATCAAGATTATCCTATTCAAAATATCATAAACTGTTGTAATTTTTAAGAATAATGGTGTCTTGATATAAACTGTTAGGGTAAATGATTATAGCAGGTTAAAAACCCATATTTGCACCAACACAACCCATAGTTTAAATTGGATGGCTTAAGACACCACCCAATTTTTTTCTTAAGCCCTGTTTTGACCCATCCAAAAACTATTAGAAATTATGTCCCAACTTAATTTGGAACTCATCTATCCAAAGTAGAAGCTGGGCCAAACACTAAATATTAAAACAGCCTTAATAAGGTAAGAGCGGAAAAAACACTTTTTAAAGAATACTAAAAGTTGAGACTTCTTGAAAATAAAACCTTTGTGGTTTATCAAGAACTCAAGTTTAACTTAGATTTTCTTCAACCTTTGTTGACATGCATCTATATATGATACTTTTACCTTATCTTCAGGCTTCTTTTCCACAGTGTCAGTAGCAGGACTTTCCTTGTTTGCATCTGTTAATTCGTCTTCATTCGATGGCTTCTCGACGTTTTTATTTTTCTCGCCTTCATCAACTCCTTCAGTCAGTCTGGAAAAAGGAAATAGCCAGGGCATTACGACAATGAGCAATTTACAGAAAAAGACATTTCAAGAAACTATTCCTTTAAACGCATGAGAGAATACTATAAAACCAATACTCACGGAGCAAGTTCATCTGCTTGAGTTCCCCAGTTTCCCAGCCCAGCGCCACCTGCATTTCTGTTCAGAAAGAGAATTTAATAAGTACACAAATGTCCATTTTTAGCAGACAAAATGCAAATCTAGTAATCAATATAGTAATCTACCCATGGCCAGTTTCATTGCGGTGATCATAGTAGGCCCTCCTAGGCTGCTCTCCATCAGCCACATCACCATTGCTATAACCACCTCTGCGACCCCCACCACGGAAAGGTCCACGACCACCACCATAGCCACCACGCCTCTCCGAAGGTCTCCCAAAATCTCCCCCTTCTCCAGGTCTAGCAAAACCACCAGAATATTCTCTGTTGCCAAAAGAACCCCCGTTGTTTGATGCTTCCCTGTCAAATCCACCACGACCACGGCCACGCCCTCTTCCACCACCAAAACGGCCTCCTCCACGGGCAGGTTCAGTTCTTGCCTCTCTGACTGTTGAGGAAACAAACAAAGATACCAATTACATTAAAACATCCTCAGCATACAAAAATTCCATTTGAAAAATGTCTTAGTCATGAGCACACCATTGAGGAAAGAATTGCACCCACAAACAACTACACTAGCAAAGCATGGAAAATGCTTAGGGTAGAATAAAACAGCAATATAGGGCAATGCTGAACAACTAATGATAACCAAACATACTTAACCCCAACCAATCTTGAAATGAGAAGACTTAAAACAGCTTCAACTACAATCATTCAGGTATAAATTACACAACTTTAATTATTAAATTAAAAAAAAAAAAAAAAAAAAAACTAAACTAGCAAAGCATGGAAAATGCTTAGGGGAGAATAAAACAGCAATATGGGGCAATGCTGAACAACTAATGATCACCAAACATACTTAATCCCAACCAATCTTGAAATTAAAAGACTTAAAACAGCTTCAACTACAATCATTCATGTATAAATTACACAACTTTAATTACAAAAAAAAAAAAAAAAAAAAAAAAAGCTTTTAAGAGACAGAAATAGAGCTCACCAGCCTGAGCTGGGGGAAGAGGCTTGGAAGGGAGCTTTCCCTGTTGCTTAGCCGCCTGAGCTAGGGCTTCCTTTACCGGCGCGGCCTTCTGCTGCTGAGCCGCAACCAGCTGCGACGGGTCATCGGTATCATCATCACCCAACAAATCAAAGGGGTTCAAATCCGCCATTCCCCTCAACGAAAACCCTCAGCTTTCAGATAAGCAAACCCCCCAACCCCGCCGAAACAAAAAACCCTTAGAACAACTGTATATCCATGGGGGCAAGATTCGGGCTCTGATCTGTGTACACTGCTCAGAGAAAGGGTTATAGAGAGAAAGAAAACAGAGATTGGAGAAAACCTTAGCAAAGGAATGCACTGAAGTAGCGTTTAGCGGCCGGGGAAGGAGAAACGAAGAGAGAAGAAGAACCTAATCTGTAAAAAATCCCAATTTTATCGTCACTCTTCTATTAATCTATTCTTGCCCACCGTACTAAGATTATTTTATTTTATTTTTGGGTAAATTTTCATTTACTATTCTTGTTTTATTTTTGACTTTAATATGGTATGATTAATATTACTACGTATTAAAGTAAGGATTTTATATGATAAATTACTAAATATAATTATGGTAACATTTAATTAAATTTTATATTAAATTAAGCTTATTTCTTATATTACTCTACTACCTAACATTATTACCATGTTGAAGAATATAAGAAAAGATATTGTATATAGATGTGCATGGTAATAATAATGGAAAAAAACATAAGTTATAACGGTAGAGATGCTTTTGTCCAAAAATTTGTATAGTATAACTTTTATAGCATAATGTATTAAAAAAAAATTAACAGAAAAAACGGATATAAATCAATGATATGACGTGGATTAAGACTTATTTGACACTTATTATAGAGACAAATATAGAACGGACTACAAAAATGATTAAATGGAGATAATATCTTAGGACTTGTTATGTGAATATCAATATACATTGATTCTAAATGGGTGATAATGCTATAAAAAAATATAATACAGGTGAGAATTATATTGCTGTAATAACTCGAGAAGTGATAAATATGCCCTTTAATTTAGTATTCAGAGGATTGAAAGCTCTTCAATGTTGCTTCAATTCATTGGATCCTTTTGGATGATGATGTAGGTGTTCTTACATGAATGTTTTAGTTCAAAGGAATTTTATTTATTTTTTTTTTTTTAGGAAAGGTAGTGTTGAGTTTAATTTTGATCTTCTAGTTGATTTTATATATTTGATAAAAAAATTTTTTGTCATTTTTAGTATTCAATTTTTGAAAGATTAAATATGACAAATTCTCAAAGGACAATGTTAAATGTTCAAGTTTGAAGTGGAGGATCAAAACTAGAAAACCAATCAATGAGGAAATAAAATGAAAATTAATTATATTATTTCTTTTATTGTTTTCATAGTAAGAATATATCTACTATAGATTTGTATGCCACCAACTATATAAGATATGCATTCATTCATGAATGATATGATTCATGTATATATATGTATGCATCTATGTATGGATTGCATGCTATATATAGGGTATTAAAGATTATGGATTGCATGCTATATATAGGGTATTAAAGATCTTTAATTTTAAATGAAAATATTGGGTTTTTTAAACAATACTCCATGTTGAATTTTGTGACAAATAGGGGTATGGTTAGAAAGTTTTGTTAAATTTTGTTAATAAAACGTACTCATGGCATATGTTAAGGTAAATGTTGATTGAAGTGTTTTGAGATTTTTGATAAAGTTTTAATCAGATTTTAAGGGACGAGAACGACAATTGTATAGAAGGCTTTGTTTATAAAATTAAAAATGTGGGTAGTTTTATCGTGGAAGTGTTTTGAGATCTTCGATAAAGTTTTAATCAGCAGTATTTTAAGGGGGGAGAACGATGAGTGTATAGAAGGCTTTGTTTATATATAAAAATAAAACTGTGTATAGCTGTATCGTGGAAGTGTTTTGAGATCTTAGATAAAGTTTTAATCAACAGTATTTTAAGGGACGAGAACGACAAGTGTATAGAAGGCTTTGTGATAAATTCAAAACTGTGTGTAGCTTTATCATGGGAGTGTTTTGAGATCTTCGATAAAGTTTTAATCATCAGTATTTTAAGGGACGAGACGACAAGTGTATAGAAGACTTTGTTTATAAAATTAAAACTATGTGTAGCATTATCGTGGAAGTGTTTTGAGATCTTCGATAAAGCTTTAATCAACATTATTTTAAGGGACGAGAACAATAAGTGTATAGAGGCTTTGAGACTGAAAAAACAACTCATGTATTACAACTTGTGCTTAGTTGGCACGTGCACATGCACATGCAAGGAGTGCTAGGATGACCCCCACTAACTTTATTTTCTTTATTTTTTTTTAATTTTCTTACTTTTTTCTATATCTTGCTTTAAGTCTTTAACACCTTAATATGACAAAAAAAAATCATATTTAAAATTTATCCCTACCGTTATAATTTCTGTTATCTTTTCCTATTATATCTTGCAAATGCATACGCAATATTTTTTTTTCTTATATTCTTCAATGGTAATCATGTATACATATAGACAAGCTATTATGAGAAATAAGTTGGTTTCATTAGATTTTAATTAAACTAGTATTTTCGCCCGTACGTTGCACGGAATTGATTTGTTATCATGTATAAAATTCTTACATTAATAATATTCATCATACCACAATTATTACTCAAATTATCAACTATACTTTTAAATATGAATTCTACAACTATAAATTAAAAAAAAAAGTATATACTATTATTTTAAAAAAATATTTTAACATTAAGTATTAATATTGGACATATATATATTGTCATTCAAATCTAGACACCTATGTTAATAATCCTTAAGTAACTTTTTCAAAAAGAAAAAAAAAATCCTGCAGAAATTCAGGATCCTTTAATAAATAAATGCATTTGAAGAATATAATGCCGATTATATATGCTAAAACACGGTATATCTTTCTTCCCAAACTTCACCCATGTGATTAATTGAGCTGTCTAGATAAATTAAACGCTATACATCTTGCATATATTATATGTATCTGCCTCTTTGTGTACTCCGTTAACCCGTTAAGTACTAAAAAATCTCTCTCGTAGTCTAGACTAATCTTCTCCGAACTCTTCAATTAAGTCACAATATACATAATGTTGTTGTTTATATTTCTGGCTTTGAGATTTATTGTTCTTTACAGTTTTTTTGGGCTTTCACCATTAGATTTCTTGCTGTTTGGTGTTGCTTTGGTCTTCGTCTTTCTCGTAGATCTCTTGTTCCTGCTTGTTATTTTTGCCTTTAATCCTAATTTTATTAGATTTTAATTAAGCTAGTATTTTCGCCCGTATGTTGCACGGAATGGATTTGTTATAAATGCCACCATAATTATATTTATATTTAATAATTTATCATGTATACAATTCTTACATTAATAATATTCATCATACCACAATTATTACTCAAATTATCAACTATACTCTTAAATATGAATTCTACCGCTATAAATTAAAAAAAAAGTATATACTATTATTTATAAAAAATATTTTAACATTAAGTATTAATATTGGACATATTTTTGCACATCCTAGTATATATAACTATATAAGTACAACAAAATATTCAAAGCGCCCACACCGCGCCCACACACACACATATATATATATATACATTCACTCCTATGAATCTAGACACCTATGTTAATAATTAATCCATAAGTAACTTTTTCAAAAAGAAAAAATATCCTGCAGAAAGTCAGGAACCTTTAATATAAATGCATTTGAAGAATATAATGCGGATTATATATGCTAAAACACTATATATCTGGCATCTATTATAGCTATCTACCTCAATGTGTACTCCGTTAAGTACTAAAAAATTTCTCTTTATACTTTAGATTAATCTATAATGTTGTTGTTTATATTTCTGGCTTTGAGATTTCTTATTCTTTGCAGTTCTTTTGGGCTTTCACCATTAGATTTTTTGCTGTTTGGTGTTGCTTTGGTCTTCGTCTTTCTCGTAGATCTCTTGTTCATGCTTGTTATTTTCGCCTCTAATCCTATTTAAATCTCCGGCCTACTGTGTCTCAACCACAAGGTATTTGGGATTGATACAAAGTATTTATTTAATTAAAAATCCATATTCTCTTACTATATGATTGCTAAGTTTACCCTAAACTTATAAAGTTATTGGTCGGATTATTTGAACTGATGAGGCAATGTTTTGTTGGTACTATGCAGAGCAAATCTGTGCAAATCAAGCTATGCATTCATGGGGAAGAAATGAAGAAATTTGTAGCTTTACTTGTGGGATATGAAGAGATGGTGGCATTAGAATTCAAGCACAGATATAATGTCTTGTGTCTAGCTAGGAGAAGAGCTATCATAGATAAATTGGAGTTATATATTATTATTATAGAATAAATGGCAAAATCTGTTTTCAAAAAAAAAAAATGGCATAATCTCATTCGACATGTTTATTTGGAAGCTAACCATTGTGGAAATGGGTTAGCAGGTAATTATGGGTACGCCATTAATTTTCATGTGCTAGATCAACTCCGAGGGCTTAAGGTCCTTGTCTTTTATTTTTATTTTTATAAATCAAATTTGTTGACTTGATGTGACCTGACTTTTTTTAATTTTGTTTCTTTATCAATCATTTCATTGAAAAAATAATGTCTAAGAGCATCTCCATTAAAAAGTTTGTGCACAGTTTTTGAGAGCTCAAGATCCAGACCTAGGAGGGAGGGAGCCAGAGAGAAAAAAATCAGTGGTCTATGCTAATGTAAGTTGATGCACCATTACCAAGGTTGAAAAAGACAACTCAGGTATTGCAACTCGCCCGTCCAGTTGCCATGTACATTTTTTTTTTTTTTTGCAAACAAATAACTAGCTTCCATTAACAAAGGTCTGAAGATAGAATATTACAAAGGAAGGAGGGAGGATGATCAGTCCATACCCTACAATCAGACAAGGAAAGAGCTTCTCTAGCTACGAGGTGAGCAGCCCTATTCGCTGATCGATTGACAAATGTGATAAATGTACTTGGAAAGCTACGCAAAAGGTCTCTAACATCACATAAAAGCAAATCAAAAGCAGAATCAACAGAGCATGATTTCAGGCCTTGAACCACTTTGAGAGCATCAGTTTCAATAAGACTTGTCAGTCTGACTTTCAACTAATATTCTAACAACCATCCTAACTTTTTGTCTTTTTTCTTTTAAATAATAACTTTTTTCATACTTTTCTCTCTCTTGCTCCACATCTTAACTTGGCAAAATAACAAAAAAAAAATTCATATTTGAATTCTATCAAAAAATAATAATCTCTCTCCTGCTCCACATCTATGACTAGAAATAGCAATACTGCATTACTTGGTCTGGTTTTCATATATATTATACGTGCCTCATTGTGTACTCCGTTAAGTACTAAAACATTTCTCTCCGTACTCTAGATTAATCTATGATGTTGTTGTTTATATTTTTGGCTTTGAGATTTCTTATTCTTTGCAGTTCTTTTGCGCTTTCACCATTAGATTTCTTGCTGTTTGGTGTTGCTTTGGTATTCGTCTTTCTCGTAGATCTCTTGTTCATGCTTGTTATTTTCGCCTCTAATCCCAATTAGATCTCCGGCCTACATACTGTATCTCCACCACAAGGTATTTGACATTGATGCAAAGTATATATTTAATTAAAAATCCATATTTTCTTTATATATGATTGTTAAGTTTACCCTAAACTTTTTTTTCATACCCTAAACTTGTAAAGTTATTGGGCAGATTATTTGAACTGAGGCAATGTTTTGTTGTACTGTGCAGAGCA
Organism: Ipomoea triloba; assembly: GCF_003576645.1. Classification (NCBI taxonomy): domain Eukaryota; kingdom Viridiplantae; phylum Streptophyta; class Magnoliopsida; order Solanales; family Convolvulaceae; genus Ipomoea; species Ipomoea triloba. The sequence continues at coordinate 709,646 of NC_044926.1, read as the reverse complement.
AATCTGTGCAAATCAAGCTATGCATTCATGGATTTATAGCTTTACTTGTGGGATATGAAGAGATGGTGACATTAGAATTGAAGCACAGATATAATGTCTTGTGACTAGGAGAAGAGCTATCATAGATAAATTGGAGTTATATATTATTATAGAATAAATGGCATAATCTCATTCGACATGTTTATTTGGAAGCTAACCATTGTGGGAATGTGTTAGCAGGTAATTATGGGCATGTACGCCATTGATTTTAATGTTCTAGATCAACTCTGAGTGTTTAAGGTTCTTGTCTTTTATTTTTATTTTTATAAATCAAACTTGTTGGCTTGATGTGACCTAAATTTTTATAATTTTGCTTCTTTATTAATCATTTCATCGAAAAAATAATGTCTAAGAGCATCTCTATTAAAGAGTTTATGCACAGCTTTTTAGAGCTCCGCTCCGATCCAGACCCAAGTGGAGGAAGGAGGAAGTGAGCGCGAGAGAAAAAATCAGTGCTCTATGCTAAAGACAGCTCATGTATTGCAACTCGGATCGCCGGTCCAGTTGGCATGTGCACAAGTCTTTCAGACTGACTCTCAACTAACAGCCACCCTAACTCTTTGTCTTTTTTCTTTTAGAAAATAATTTTTTTCATACTTTTGTCTCTCTTGCTTGACACCTTAACTTGACAAAATAACAAAAAAAAAAAAATCATATTTGAGTTATACTCCATAGAGTTTGAGGTCCTTGCCTTTTATTTTTATTTTTATAAATCTAACTTGTCATGGCTTGACGATGTAACCTAAATTTTTATAATTTTGCTTCTTTACCAATCATTTCATTGAAAAATAATGTTTAATTAAGAGCATCTCCATTAAGGAGTTTGTGCACAGTTTTTGAGAGCTCCGATCCAGACCCAAGTGGAGGAGGGAGGGAGGGAGCAAGAGAGAGAAAACCAGTGCTCTATGCTAATGTGAGTTGATGCACCATTATCGAGGCTGAAAAGACGTACAACTTATGTATTGCAACTTGCCCGTCCAATTGGCATGTGCACAAGTTTTGTCAGACTGACTTTTAACTAACATTCTAACAACCACCCTAACTTTTTGTCTTTTTTATCTTTTAGAAAATAACTTTTTTCATATTGTTCTCTCTCTTGCTCAAACCTTAACTTGACAAAATAATAAAAAATTTATAAGCATAATAAGATAATATGAATGAATCAAGCAATTAAGTTGGTTCAAATATGCTTATTTAATCCCATATTAATAAACTGTTCTGATTGAAGCATTGATTAAGATGTGCTTTCAATGTCTTTATTTTGCATCTATCTATCTATAAATATAATGCCCATTCTGAATTATATTGAAAGATTTGTTCATTATATAGAATGAAAAAATGAATGTTGGGTTATTAGAAGAAATTCTATGTTTCATAGACTACTTTTTGAGTAACGTAGTCAATTATATATATTTATTTTTTCTTTTCAGCATGCAGATAGCTCCAAGGATAGGCCCAACTGACACTTTCTAAATTTTAAGAATTTTTTGAGCTATTTCTTATATATTATGGTATGATTTTTTAAGATGCAAAATCATCAATTGTTTTAATTTTTTTTATATTTTATAATGATATATATAAAGATAGTCCCTTCAAACATTGGGCTTCGGGTTGGAGCCCAATATACCTCTTTGCTTAGAGCCGGCCCTATTATATTATATGCTTAATATCCAAATACATTAAGATTTCGAATGCAATTGTTCACACAATAAGCTACATACATTTGTAACTTGTGATTAAAAACATCAATCTTATGATCTAAACCTAATTTCTTGCCCCGACTAGCAGGAAGGTGAAGATAAAAATTTAGGGAATGAGACACGCGAAGGTACGGGTAACCCGTTTCACACAATTGTTTATATTGATATGTTTATGTATGAACACAACTAATAATGTTCCATCAACCCGCAATTTGTCGGACAATTTGTTTGATAACCACAAGTTTTAAACTTTAACTTCCGTAGAAGCTATTTATTGGTCTTCTTAGCTTAAGCCTTTCACTATGTACGTGATACTTCACTCAGAACGCACATTCGAATAGCAATGTGAATTGAACTTTCTGTAAATCTAAAAGAGAATACAAAACAACATACTAGAGTCGCTTACAATTAAGCGATGAAATTAGTCATGAATTCTGCTTAAGCGTTCAGGTGAGATAGATCAGATGGATTGTACGAGATTGTTTTGTCGTAAAGCATCATGGTTTTACAAAGCTTTATATTATGCTTTAATAAGCAAAGTTGAAATTATGTGTGAAAGTTAAAACCCACTCATGCTTGAGATTATGACGTCCTATCCAATGCTTCATGCTTTCATAAGCTGACTCAGCACCATTCCATGCATTAATGAGCTTTGATGGCACTAAAGGTTTTTCAAATTTGAATTAACTTGCATTGTAAAATTTCCCCATTTCATGTTTAGGGACTCATGTTTCTCTTCATCACTAATAGGACTGTTAGTTTCGTAAGAACAAACTTTCAAGTTCGACTCTTTATAGGAATTGTTTATTAACCATATTAATTTCAGCTAATAATAAGTTATGAACAATGTAATAAGCTTATTTATCTGTTTGTGATCCTTTAGTTGAGCCAATCAACTATGAATTGAACAACTAAAGCTGATTTACAGAGTATTTTTTATGATCTTTTATTGGTTAAAGTTATAATAAGTTCAGTTTCACACGTAATGGCGACTGGCAGATACTATATTAGGGCACCAACAGTTTGTTGTTAATTTATTGACACGTGTTTCATATTAAGGTATATATCATGGCATGGGTAGGGTAAAACATAAACACTTATGGATCATTTTGTGGTACATATTTAAAGTGAATGTGGAAATTAAAGGCAAGCAATATGTAATATGCCAACAAAAAAGCTAAGCAAATTAAAGCATGCATGTCTTCCTTTATTCAGATTACAAATATGTTCCTTTTAATCAGGATAAGAAAGCCATATCCTAGCTTACCATGCTTTTTATGTATTTCACTTACCGACAATAATGTTTACAATCATAGTACATTAAATTATGAGAAGATTACAAGAATACTGTATATAATAATCAGCTAATGCTATCAACTATCAGCTAACAACTAATTTACGAAACACTTTTATACAATCAGCTAATTTTATCAACTAGTCAAACTCACTAACTCGATCAGTTAACAATTATTATTTACCAAACACCCCATAGTCATACAATTTTTTGTTTGTTGCATGAGTATATATATAGAAGAGGATGATTATGAGATGAATATGTAGCATCATATCACAGCATGATATGGGTGCCATACTCTTATCTTCCTAGTAATATGATTAATTAAGATAATGTGTCCCAATTGTTAAGAGTTTTGAAACGTAACAATTTATAAAATTTTCACTTTTGAGTTTGTTTTTTGTGATGGAATTGAATTTGACAGACAGATAAACGTGTGGGTTAACAATTAATAAAAGGTTGGGGATGCATGGAATTGATTACTGTTTGTCGGATGGGATTAGACATTTTGTATTATATGTATACAAAAACAAAGTAGCAATAATGAAATTTTAAAAAGAAAAAAAAAGAAAAAAAGAAAAAGAAAAATTCTTTTATTTGATCGTGTTATTTGTGATGCAATATAATAGGAGTTGCCCACTCTAGACACATGATTGTTTACAACGAAAACGAAATAATAAAAATAAATAACATAAAATTCTTTTATTTGATCATTTTTTGTGATAGATCAATTGGTCCCTTGCCCATGCAGCGACAAGCACAAAGTATCAACTTTTTTTTTTCTTTTTTATTTTTTAAATGTGACCGATGAGAAAAATTCATAGTCACTACTCGGAAATATTCATTAGGTAAGTCTCACCTTGTGATCTTAGCTAGTAAAGGATTCCAACTCAAATAAAAAATGTTAAATTGATTGTTTCAGTAAGATTCAAACTTGAAACCTTGTGCATTATTAAGTTAATATTTCATAATAAATTGATCAACTTGGCTGAAATTATTGACTTATGAGGTTTAATTATTAATAGCTAGGCATGTGTATGGTTCATAGAGGGTTAGTTCCTTGTTCAAAACTTCACATGCTGAAATACATGAGAGTGATCAACGTAACCTAGCTTTAATTTGTGCTAGCTAGCGACGCACAATGCAATGTTAGTGACGATGAGGTCATGGATCAAATTAAAGGTATTTTTTTTTGGGGGGGGGGGGGTCCAAGATCCCTTTAAACAATTAAAACACGTGGAAGTAATAAATAGGCCAGGTCAATTATGTTAAATTGTAATATGATAAAGTAATGGTGTCGGTTAAGATCTGGTGGTCTAGTGGCACTTGGTTGTACTCTCATATGTGAGGTTGTAGGTTTGAGTCTCAGTGGAGTCGATATTGACTCTTGGGCGATATTGACTCGATCTTTCTGCTTCAGTTGCTTGAGAAAGTACGCAGTTATGAACAGAGTCAGTAGTACTATAAAAAAAAAAGTAAAGGTGTTGAGATTATTATTTTGAATAAGAAATACATATTGTCTATCCAACACAAATAGAAAATTTATCATTATGAAATTAATTAACACACTTTGTGAGAAGAAATCCCATATGTGAGGAAAAGCTTGGCATCTTTCTTCAAAAGTGAGAACGAAAAATCATATATGAGAAGTTTGAATTGTGTAGCGTAAATGTTTTTTTCGTATAAGAGTAGAGAGTGCAAATCAAAATTTAAAATGAATTGAATACTAGCTACCATATACTTTCTCTAAATTTTGCTAACTCTTTCACTCAAACTTAATCAAAGTGAGGACGTTAGGCGCAGTTTGGAGGGACGAGTCCATCATCATACTACTGAAATGTGGCGCGGGCTGCTATGCAAGTAAAATAAAATAAAGTTAGACCTTCGTTACTAGTTATAACTTTTGGCTCAAAGATAAGTGTTTGATTATGAAAATACTTTAGAGTATTCTACCTTTATTCAAGTTTGTTGATGAATAGTTTATTTGATCATTCAAATAAACTACTCATAACACCATTGGGAGGAACCAAATCAACAACTCAAACTTACTACTATCTACTCTATCCAAATTCTGTCAACTCTTCCATTAAACATAGAATGTTCTACCTTTGTTCAAGTTTAATTTACTAAACAGTTTATTATTCGAGCACTCAAATAAACTGTTGTAATTCATCGTATCATGAGAAACTAACACTTTGACGCTTCTAACACCCTCAATTTTAAAGAAAATGAAAGTGTACTGCCACACATCTTAAATTAATGAAGAAATTATTGAATCGATTTTTTTTTTTGAATTTTTGAGAAAAGTGACAAGACAGATGTGGTGTTAAATATGATTGGGGCCCTCTCTCTTCCAAACCACTTCCTATTTATAGATAAAAAAAAGAATAGAAAGCTTTCCTAATTTATAAAAGGCACGTTGTTTAATATGATTGGAGTCTCAACATAAAAATAAAAAATAAAAAATTAGGAAACGGTAACTAGCTAGTAATGTGATCATATAACTTAAGAGGAATATAAAAGATGGTAATAAGATTTGAATTAATTATGTCACGTAATACAAGGTTTGGTGTATAATATTTCCAACTAGAAATAATTAGAGAGAGTTAATTTTTATTTTTTTTTTGTCATAGATTTATGTACTATAGCACACGCAAAAGCTGTAGCGCAGCTAGCATCGAAGACACAAATTTATTTCTTTATACTTGTTGATATGGTTATATGCACTACTTCATATATATATATATATATACACACACACACACACACACACACACCGATCTGTATTGGTTACGACTGACCAGTTTAACTGATTAGAACCGGCACCTCCGGTTATGAACACCCTTGCCCCTGACGTTATGATCTTATAAGACCCTCGATAAGCGTCTAGTCGAGAATTGACCTACTGGAGTTATATCACGGTCCTATTTAAAGTAAATGTCTAAAGAGTTAGGAAAAAGTGGACACTTCTCAAAGTGCATGAGACATCCCGATGTATCGGCATGTGATTGCCTTTAATTTTTCCCCTATAAAAGGTGCATTAATTACAGTCATTTGCGTAACAATCAATGCCAAGTTTAGATAGTAAAATAAATGCTAGACTCGACTCTCCAAACTGTCTCCTAACATCGAGAACGCACGAAAAGGTTACCTGAGATTCTGTCATGCTAATACAATCCATTGTCAAAAGAGGTTGAAGACTATTCAGGGGAAGATCAAGAACACAGACACATACCTAATTAAAGAAAGACTCACCTGTGATATTATTTAGTTACTGCAAAAGTTTGTTTCTCAATGTATAGAATGTGCCTAACTTAGCTTAGACAGTTAATTGGATGTATGAGAAGAAATGCTAATGGACAATGGATGTTATTGTCAATTCTTTCTATAGTGGTGGAAGGGTGTTGAATGCCCAAGGCCCATAAAGAGATGTTTCTTGTTTAAAGTGACTTTCCTTCAATGGACCCCCAATGCCCCAATGACCTAAGTCTACATAAAAATAAGCTAGAACAAGGACCAAAAGTCTTCCCTAATTGTCAAGGCTCTCTAGAAAAAATAGTTGGGTGATTCATGATTGAGAAATTATTATATCTTTTAATAAAAGATTACACATTATTCATAAAGTTTTAAGAATTGTTGTGAGGCCAAATAAAGGTAACACTATTTATTAACATTTTGTACATTTGGTGCTTAGGAAAGGTTTCTCCAAGCTAGAATGTAATAGAATTTCTAGGTGCTTGATGTTTAAGGTTTATATATATAGTTGGTGTTGTATAGTAGATTGTGAATGAATATAATTAGTATTGTAAGTATTGGAAGATTTCTTTCATTTACTTTTTTTCTTGTTTAGGTCTTTACTACAGGTTTTCTCAACCAGGATAAACTAGGACCTCACACATTGAGACTAACCCGTTCGTACTGAATAAGACCTTAAATAGTGACAAAGCACTTTGTCATGAGTTTTAATGTAACCTAAGCTCGTTCCTAGGGCTTGAACCCGGCTAGTACCTCCTTCTAAGCTAGAAGCTAAGAGAACTACAATATCTCATCCGACATCCAATGGGTAAGTGAGTTCTTTTATTAGGGTCTAATCGAAACTTAAATTGTTTAAAAGACTATTTAGATATGATATATAGGCTTGCGTTCAAGTGAGAACCATTCCTTATGTGAGAACGTGCGAATTACAAAATGAATGTACACAATCTACCCTGGAATAGATTGTGCATGTGCATTCGTATAGTAGATTGTGTGATGTATATATGAAACAAAGGTAGTTAGAATTAGGTAGTATATATATATATGCCACTTCTGCTCATATGAACTTGTTTGTGCGTGTAATAATTGTAAGGCTGCACGTACAAATGTACAAATGAGTATGCAATCATTCAAAGATTCATTTAAAGCAAATGATTTTTCTTTAGCCAGTTATTGTGACTATACTTTGTCCTTTCATGCCTTTGCCTTTTGTTCAAACCAATGAGATATAATTTGTGGAGAGCCTTTGAGTTTTTGCATGTCCTTTCTTCACTATGGTGCACATGCATGATGTTCTTGCTTTAATTTAAGTTCCTTTCTCTATATGTAATGCAATGTGAAATGCCATTTTATAGTTTATGGTGAAGATTTGTAGGAAAGTTTTACAAGATATAGTTCACAATATGCATCTTTAGTTCATAATATTTATGGAGTAAAAACGTCTTGTAAAAAATTCAATATCCTTATATACGATCGAGTTTCAGTTCATAATTTCACCAAACTCTTTACATTTTTCTAAATAGTATAGTTGTATTAATCGGTTGTCGACTGCGCAAGTCATAAAATCAACAACACCGTTCTATCGATCTATACTTTTTAGGAATATGTTTTCACCCCTACAATTACCCCTCTCGATCTATTAGTCACTCCCGAATTATTTTTTTTAAAAAAAGCTATTTATTTCATGGACTACAAGTGAATTGGCTAACTACACCATGAGTTAATAAGGAATTTACGTACCAATGAAAAGATGATAATGAGAGGGTAGTAATTATCAAGTATTTAGCATGATCATACTTTTTTCCACTATCTAATTACCCTTGAATTAATTAATAGCTCCTACAATGATTATCACCTTTTTTTTTAAACTTTTGGAAATTTTTGAGTTGGTATTTACCTTTAGGTGAATGAAAATTTATATCCATTGTTCGATTATCTTGATGACACATCTTGATTATAATTTCTGTAATGTTATGTGGCACAATATTATATTACATAGTATAATTTAAAAATAATATCTTCGTTTTAATTTTATGTTCTCGAGGTGCATGTATATATATATATGTGTATGTTTTATGTATATGCAAAAACAAAGATGCATGTAAAAAGGTGCATTATTAGTGTAAAAACTAAAAAAAAAAAAAAATCTAGTCATGGGCCATCAACGCTCCGACATGAAGTGAAAATTTTACTCGATTAAGATAAGGATACTTCTTGATTGCCGAAAAATGTTACTCAATATCTGTCATTTTGGTCTGTTTGTATATACCAACAAAATATATCCTGAAATACTTAGACAAATATGCATTAAAACTAAAGATAATCTAAATATTGTTCCCACCGATATGATCCCTCATATAATTTATTTATTAATTGGCTGTCAGCTCATCTTTAATAATAATGATGTATTTATGGGATGTATATACAACCTTTACAACCATTTTTGGGTACTTGTACACAAAAGGCAAAACCCTTGCCCCAAGTATCTTTACATCCGGTCTGATAAGATTGTAGATGAGTAAATCACGGTAACTTAACGATACATTATAAATAGGAGGATCAAACTAGTTTGCAACTTTCTTAGTTAAGTAATATTTGAAAAAATCTAGGTTAAAAATACAGACATTCATGTGCGTTGAAGAGATGATTGTAGGCCGGGTAAGTGTTCCTGTTGGGGATAACTCTACCTAAATTGGCCAAAGGCTTTGTGGTCAAGCGGTATAGCTGTAGTCCTCCTAAATGAGAGGTCACAGGTTTGATCCCCAGCTAAATCAAAGTGTTATATCATATCGTCTAAACGTGATGTTAGTTGTTAACAGTTTATTGAATAGTAAATGATTATAGTAAAATTCCATTTTTGAAGCCTAGAATGTATAAAGTCGGACCAAGTACTTGAAGTAAAGAGAAACATCAAGGAAATGCACCATCCACTTTATCCAAATCCCCATGTTCCCCAAAGATGAGGGAGATCAGTCTGGAAATGAAGATCAATATTTTCACTTTCGATTCTTTTGCTTGTACCAAGATTTTTTTGTTACTTTGGAAGATCTGGTTTAATTTTGTTGATATTTTCAAAATCAATAAATAAATAATATAATATGATCGATCTCACTAATATACAACCACACATCGGCTCAGCAAAAGATAGCGAAATGGTACATAAATTTGATGGTTCTACCTGTTATTGGTGTTCTCACGGATAAGACGGTGCGTCCATGGGAAAGGGATATTAGGCAGTTGTTATATCGTGAACCATGGTCCACAATGCATTGTGGACCATGGTCATGACTGATATTGCAGTTGTGTTGAAAGGAACTGCAGTTGCGCGGAATAGAGGCTATTTCATCCGTCTGGAATTGCAATTGTGTTAAACTGATACTGCAGTTGTGTTGAAAGGGAACTGCAGTTGCGCAGAACGGAGACCGTTTCATCCGTATATTTTCATTTTTCATTAATCTAAACGACGTCGTTTTGATGCCGCGGTCTACAATATAATTTGCGGATATTAGGTGTCCAGAAAGGCTTTGATGATGAGAGTTGCCTACTTATCTGATGTTGTAATAGCCGAGGGAGTCACCTAATTAGCTCTGATACCACTTGTTAGATCAAGCGCTTATGATTATGTCAAAAGCTATAACTCATAGCGAAAACAAAACTTTATTATTTTTTTAAGATCATCACATTTTTTAGAGACATGGTGCTAGACTTAGCCCTCCGATCCACCTGTCTCTGCCCAACAATCTCATAGCCATCAATTACTGGACTTGATCCTTCGCTAGTCTTTGCCTAACAAGATTCTTTCCTTGAATTTGAAAGAATACACGAAAGCAGGTCAGAATGTTAAATACAAAATAAAATATGATGGAAGAGATGAATTTATGAAAACTTCCCTGTCCGCTCCTAAAAAGGGCAGGAGACAAGCCAGTGGCGTAGTTAGCACTAGGAAGGATGGGGGAAAAGGTGAAAAAGAATGGTAAGGGAAATGGGAATTGAATAAATTAAATGGAGATATAGTGTTATTGTTCTTTAAAAAGGAAGAGGCTTCGATGTACTACATTTGAACTCCCACGTCTCACTCCAATACACTGTAGAATGACAGTGCTGACAAATAAAGGCACCAATGACTTCATATGGTCTAAGGATATTTTATCTTCCTATACATACAATAATACCAATACATACATACATACATACATACATATATATATATACATACATACATACATATATATATATATATATATATATATATATATATATACACACACACTAGTTTTTCACGCGCATTGATGTCGTAATGTGTCCAGTTTCATCAACAATTTCTACATCGATTTTGCACATGTTCATTTTGACGTTCATATTTTTGGAATTAGTATGAATGAGTGTAAAACTACTTGATTTTGTGTGTGCGTGTGTGTGTTTTGTAATTTTTTGTTGTTGAATTGATACTAACATGGGAGTATCCACTATTGTCTTTTCACCACAATGCCTGCACTTAAATAGTTTGTCACTTTGTGCATAAATCTTTTTTAAACTGTGGCTACTAGCTAGTTCATCCTACTACATCAGAAATAATGAGCTAAATCATTATTACATTATGAATAATAAGTTCAATCCTATTTAACTATGAATAGGCCCAAGTTGTTCATTCCTTCTTGGGTCGGTCCATGTGTCCCAGACCCATTTGTTTTATTGGTCCGTCCGGTAGGCCTAGCGCAAATTTTACATTTTACTGTGGACCGCGGTCCATAATGCATGGTAGTTCACGTATCAAAACAGCGCCGTTTTGATTAATGAAAAGGAACAACAGAAACGGCACCTGTTCCACAAAAAGTAACTCTGTGTGTATAACATATTCAGTTTCTTTTTATATACACTGCAGTTTTCTTTCAACACAACTATAGTTTCTTTTCGATATAACTACAATTTCATTCGACATTATACAGTCAAATATGTGAAACTGTTATTCAGTTTCATTTTATATATACCATAGTTTCATTACAACGCAACAACAGTATCATTTCAATATAACTACAGTTTCATTGGACAATATACACTCAAATATGTGAAACTGTTATTCACTTTCATTTTATATACACTGCAGTTTCCTTTCAAAACAACTACAGTTTCATTTGATAATATAAAAACAAATGTGAGGCAATATCATTTGAGATGAACTGTCGTTACATTTACGGAGCTCCGTTAAGATGTGACGCCAATCGTTTCTTTACTTAAAGAAACGATGCCGTTTTTTGACCATGGCCCACGATATAACAATTGGTCAGCCTAGTGCCCCATCCATCAGTTACTTTACTTTTTTATTAACCGTCAAAGGGGCAGCCAATTCATGGCATCCAATAATTACAAGGCATGTTATTGAAGAAATTTATGAGGGGTAAGAAGAATTTTTCATTATTAAAATATGATATATTTGTTTATATGTTTAAAAACACGTAGACACGTGTGTATAGTTGTGGGTGTATGTGAATATGGCATATATAAATGTATGAGTGCATGCAATGTGATGGATTTGCATGAAGCTAGGTTGGAAACTTGGATTGTCCGCAAGAAGGATCCATATACTTTCAATGTAAGTAGTTGGGAGGGGGGGATGGGAATTGAATAGTTTTTTGAAGCTATATGGATGCAAGCTCTCAAATTACACATGATGATAGATGATGTTACTTGACAGCCATTCAACACAAAACATTTACACGACCAACAACCTAGACATGCAACATGCCCTTTGTTTCAATTGCATGAAAATTACCAAACAAACACACATAGAAAGGGAAGCTAGCTCCCTACCAAAGAGGAAAAACAACGCCTATTTCATGTTGCAAAAACTAAGTCTTGAAATGTTAATAAATTGGATCATATATATGTGTGTGTTAAGATCAAGTGCTTATCAGTATAAATATTTTAATACTAATTGTCAAGATTAAACGTTTACTGTATTGCTACACCAAAAATTATAATTAGTAATGAATATACATATTTATTTTAATTTTTTATACTTGTGTAGTAATCAGTCCAATGTTTGGATGGCAAGATGTTACGTACACTCAGTCACTCACTTCTCCATGTAGCAACCAACAATATGTATCATGGGGACGTGACGGATCATACTTTGGGGTGAGGCCTAAAACCTAGTTTTGTGTCATCAAACCCATTATGGAAACCACGTTAATTGATCATCCAAAAAAAACAAAAACACATGCGGCAATAAGGCATGCAGTTGAGACATGAATACTTCGTGTTCAACGTTGTTTTAATTCGATCTTCTCGTATGTTCTTGCTAGCTGTTTGAATTGTATGGATATGGATATGGATGATGAGCTTTATATATTACAAGTCCCACCAAACAAGGCATGCTTTCTACTTGTTTCCGATACCATCCAATTCTTTAATTGGCTATGGAAATTCCTCATGCATGCCCATGCATCTAAGTAAAGAGCTAGGTTCTTCTTCTTTGTTGGGTCCATGCAAAGTTATATATTTGTACACAAAAAACTTATTCTAGAGTAAACTCTGCCCGCAGTTGGTCACGACATGAGCTGAATTCATATTAGTCTCATAATAATATATAAGATACCGGGCGTGGTATGTCAAAAAATTTCATATTTAGGGTGTGTTTGGTTGGTGGGTTTAGACATAAGGTATAGGTATCAAAGTTATTGTTATTGTTTGGTTGATAGGTTTTTAGAATACTACTATGAGTTTCGAATACCTCATTAATTGGAAAATTCATACCCTAATGAAATAAGGGTTTCATTCCCCTTCTTCCTTTCTTCTCCAACTATTAATGATCATTCACATTCCACCATACTACCAAACATGCAAAATACTTTTACCAAAACTTATTACTCTTACCAAGTATTTGATACCCATATCGATTCCGATTCCCATGTGCGAACCAAACACACCCTTAGTGTAGTTTTCATTATAAATTTCAACTCATATTTATATGGGTTTACCCTTAGCGCGCTCCGTGCACACTCTCCAATTGTAACTGTAGTTTTTTCTTGTCCAAAAAAAAAAGATTGGAATATTATACTATGAATACAACAAAGGTGGATATTCTCATGCAGTATTATTTGTGAATGCAATTTTTTAATGTATTTTTGAAAGAAAAAGAAAAAAGAAAAAAGGAGTTTGTGTCAAGTTTGAATTGATTTTGTTTCTTTTTTAATTTGTTTGTTTGTTTGTTTGTTTAGTTGCCCCACTCTTGAAGAGTGGAAATGCATGTGAAGAATAACAAAAGGAGAAAAAAATGTGAATCCTAATAAAGACTTCATTAGATATTAAAAAATATCTCAATATTCTTTTCATATTATAACAAAATGCACATTCAAGATTGTTTAATGCAAGCGTGCAGACACGCGCACACAACACATTGTATCAAAAATTATTAGTCGCTATACATCCAGATACTCACTTGTGACAGTATAAAAGATATGGAGATTACGGTATGTAAATTAGAATTCTCAAATTAAAGTCTTTGGTAGACATATTGTTAGAGGACGACTCCATTAATTTTCCTTGAATGAGGGAGGTTATGATATCTACTCAACTATGATTAATTAGTTATCTGTTTGGGATCGATCCGTCTCTCTAATGTTAAAAAGAAAAAAAAAATCATTAGTCCCTATAGAGAATTTAAAATAAAAATAAAATTAAATACACATGATTTAATTTAATTTGAACATAAATTACGATGCGGTGCTTGAATTGAGGGGAATGCGGCTGTCGTCTCCCGAGCGGCATGGAGTCGTCGTCGTCGGAAAGTAGCTTAGCAGATCACCACAAAAGTGACATGACCGCCGCCGTCGTTTTCAGCATATATATATTTCGGCCGTCAGTCAAAGCTTTCCGACCACATTGCGCCACCGTTTCAAACATATATATATTCTGGACCAGGGAGACCAGGCCACCCTTTTCATTTTTTTTCTTTGGCTTTGCCTACTTGCGCGTTACATTTGTCATCACCAACCATATTATATGTTTATTTATACCTAACTTTGCCCCACTCCCCAAATACACATTCCCATTATATATATATTTTCGGTCTTATAATTACATTATATAGGGCGGACTATATATATATATATTGAGAAGAAAACAACATAACAACAATGGTGTTCAAAATAGAAAAAAATCATGACACGGTTAAAAAACTCAGTATTTCCTTGAATATAAAGTAATAAGAAATTTAGGGTTTCTGGCTTGAAGTGTCGATATTTCTAGACTAATTTAGGAATCAGATTTGAAAAATCTTTTGTCGTTATATTCGATCACCAATTGAAAGTGTTTGGTAACAGCAATCACTAACACCAATAGTCTGAAAATTTGGCTAGTTGGTCGGGCGATAACACTAGATGATTGACAATCATTTCGGAAAATTATAAAATATTTAACCATGGTTGGTGAAAATTTGACTAGCCTACTTTCTTGTGGGCAATTTGAAATGATTCCAAGAGAAGTAAGGTGAGATTATAAGGCAAAACAATATGCACTTCGAATGCATAACAATATGTTCTAGAAGGCACACCAATATGCTATGGAAGCACAACAATATACTTTGGAAGGCTCGTACTCTAGAAGGTTAACAATGTGCATTGTAAGAAAGAAAAAATACTCAAAAAGGCAAAAAAAAAAAAAAAAAAAAAAA